>NW_022262953.1:43466-88593 GCF_002021735.2 Oncorhynchus kisutch | reverse complement strand
CATAATATAATAGAGACAGTAGATCTAGCTGGTCTGTCATAATATAATAGAGACAGTAGATCTAGCTGGTCTGTCATAATATAATAGAGACAGTAGATCTAGCTGGTCTGTCATAATATAATAGAGACAGTAGATCTAGCTGGTCTGTCATAATATAATAGAGACAGTAGATCTAGCTGGTCTGTCATAATATAATAGAGACAGTAGATCTAGCTGGTCTGTCATAATATAATAGAGACAGTAGATCTAGCTGGTCTGTCATAATATAATAGAGACAGTAGATCTAGCTGGTCTGTCATAATATAATAGAGACAGTAGATCTAGCTGGTCTGTCATAATATAATAGAGACAGTAGATCTAGCTGGTCTGTCATAATATAATAGAGACAGTAGATCTAGCTGGTCTGTCATAATATAATAGAGACAGTAGATCTAGCTGGTCTGTCATAATATAATAGAGACAGTAGATCTAGCTGGTCTGTCATAATATAATAGAGACAGTAGATCTAGCTGGTCTGTCATAATATAATAGAGACAGTAGATCTAGCTGGTCTGTCATAATATAATAGAGACAGTAGATCTAGCTGGTCTGTCATAATATAATAGAGACAGTAGATCTAGCTGGTCTGTCATAATATAATAGAGACAGTAGATCTAGCTGGTCTGTCATAATATAATAGAGACAGTAGATCTAGCTGGTCTGTCATAATATAATAGAGACAGTAGATCTAGCTGGTCTGTCATAATATAATAGAGACAGTAGATCTAGCTGGTCTGTCATAATATAATAGAGACAGTAGATCTAGCTGGTCTGTCATAATATAATAGAGACAGTAGATCTAGCTGGTCTGTCATAATATAATAGAGACAGTAGATCTAGCTGGTCTGTCATAATATAATAGAGACAGTAGATCTAGCTGGTCTGTCATAATATAATAGAGACAGTAGATCTAGCTGGTCTGTCATAATATAATAGAGACAGTAGATCTAGCTGGTCTGTCATAATATAATAGAGACAGTAGATCTAGCTGGTCTGTCATAATATAATAGAGACAGTAGATCTAGCTGGTCTGTCATAATATAATAGAGACAGTAGATCTAGCTGGTCTGTCATAATATAATAGAGACAGTAGATCTAGCTGGTCTGTCATAATATAATAGAGACAGTAGATCTAGCTGGTCTGTCATAATATAATAGAGACAGTAGATCTAGCTGGTCTGTCATAATATAATAGAGACAGTAGATCTAGCTGGTCTGTCATAATATAATAGAGACAGTAGATCTAGCTGGTCTGTCATAATATAATAGAGACAGTAGATCTAGCTGGTCTGTCATAATATAATAGAGACAGTAGATCTAGCTGGTCTGTCATAATATAATAGAGACAGTAGATCTAGCTGGTCTGTCATAATATAATAGAGACAGTAGATCTAGCTGGTCTGTCATAATATAATAGAGACAGTAGATCTAGCTGGTCTGTCATAATATAATAGAGACAGTAGATCTAGCTGGTCTGTCATAATATAATAGAGACAGTAGATCTAGCTGGTCTGTCATAATATAATAGAGACAGTAGATCTAGCTGGTCTGTCATAATATAATAGAGACAGTAGATCTAGCTGGTCTGTCATAATATAATAGAGACAGTAGATCTAGCTGGTCTGTCATAATATAATAGAGACAGTAGATCTAGCTGGTCTGTCATAATATAATAGAGACAGTAGATCTAGCTGGTCTGTCATAATATAATAGAGACAGTAGATCTAGCTGGTCTGTCATAATATAATAGAGACAGTAGATCTAGCTGGTCTGTCATAATATAATAGAGACAGTAGATCTAGCTGGTCTGTCATAATATAATAGAGACAGTAGATCTAGCTGGTCTGTCATAATATAATAGAGACAGTAGATCTAGCTGGTCTGTCATAATATAATAGAGACAGTAGATCTAGCTGGTCTGTCATAATATAATAGAGACAGTAGATCTAGCTGGTCTGTCATAATATAATAGAGACAGTAGATCTAGCTGGTCTGTCATAATATAATAGAGACAGTAGATCTAGCTGGTCTGTCATAATATAATAGAGACAGTAGATCTAGCTGGTCTGTCATAATATAATAGAGACAGTAGATCTAGCTGGTCTGTCATAATATAATAGAGACAGTAGATCTAGCTGGTCTGTCATAATATAATAGAGACAGTAGATCTAGCTGGTCTGTCATAATATAATAGAGACAGTAGATCTAGCTGGTCTGTCATAATATAATAGAGACAGTAGATCTAGCTGGTCTGTCATAATATAATAGAGACAGTAGATCTAGCTGGTCTGTCATAATATAATAGAGACAGTAGATCTAGCTGGTCTGTCATAATATAATAGAGACAGTAGATCTAGCTGGTCTGTCATAATATAATAGAGACAGTAGATCTAGCTGGTCTGTCATAATATAATAGAGACAGTAGATCTAGCTGGTCTGTCATAATATAATAGAGACAGTAGATCTAGCTGGTCTGTCATAATATAATAGAGACAGTAGATCTAGCTGGTCTGTCATAATATAATAGAGACAGTAGATCTAGCTGGTCTGTCATAATATAATAGAGACAGTAGATCTAGCTGGTCTGTCATATAATAATAGAGACAGTAGATCTAGCTGGTCTGTCATAATATAATAGAGACAGTAGATCTAGCTGGTCTGTCATATTATAATAGAGACAGTAGATCTAGCTGGTCTGTCATAATATAATAGAGACAGTAGATCTAGCTGGTCTGTCATAATATAATAGAGACAGTAGATCTAGCTGGTCTGTCATATTATAATAGAGACAGTAGATCTAGCTGGTCTGTCATAATATAATAGAGACAGTAGATCTAGCTGGTCTGTCATAATATAATAGAGACAGTAGATCTAGCTGGTCTGTCATAATATAATAGAGACAGTAGATCTAGCTGGTCTGTCATATTATAATAGAGACAGTAGATCTAGCTGGTCTGTCATAATATAATAGAGACAGTAGATCTAGCTGGTCTGTCATAATATAATAGAGACAGTAGATCTAGCTGGTCTGTCATAATATAATAGAGACAGTAGATCTAGCTGGTCTGTCATAATATAATAGAGACAGTAGATCTAGCTGGTCTGTCATATTATAATAGAGACAGTAGATCTAGCTGGTCTGTCATAATATAATAGAGACAGTAGATCTAGCTGGTCTGTCATAATATAATAGAGACAGTAGATCTAGCTGGTCTGTCATATTATAATAGATCTAGCTGGTCTGTCATAATATAATAGAGACAGTAGATCTAGCTGGTCTGTCATAATATAATAGAGACAGTAGATCTAGCTGGTCTGTCATAATATAATAGAGACAGTAGATCTAGCTGGTCTGTCATAATATAATAGAGACAGTAGATCTAGCTGGTCTGTCATAATATAATAGAGACAGTAGATCTAGCTGGTCTGTAATATAATAATAGAGACAGTAGATCTAGCTGGTCTGTCATAATTTAATAGAGACAGTAGATCTAGCTGGTCTGTCATAATATAAGAGACAGTAGATCTAGCTGGTCTGTCATATATAATAGAGACAGTAGATCTAGCTGGTCTGTCATATTATAATAGAGACAGTAGATCTAGCTGGTCTGTCATATTATAATAGAGACAGTAGATCTAGCTGGTCTGTCATAATATAATAGAGACAGTAGATCTAGCTGGTCTGTCATATTATAATAGAGACAGTAGATCTAGCTGGTCTGTCATAATATAATAGAGACAGTAGATCTAGCTGGTCTGTCATATTATAATAGAGACAGTAGATCTAGCTGGTCTGTCATAATATAATAGAGACAGTAGATCTAGCTGGTCTGTCATAATATAATAGAGACAGTAGATCTAGCTGGTCTGTCATAATTTAATAGAGACAGTAGATCTAGCTGGTCTGTCATAATATAATAGAGACAGTAGATCTAGCTGGTCTGTCATAATATAATAGAGACAGTAGATCTAGCTGGTCTGTCATATTATAATAGAGACAGTAGATCTAGCTGGTCTGTCATATTATAATAGAGACAGTAGATCTAGCTGGTCTGTCATAATATAATAGAGACAGTAGATCTAGCTGGTCTGTCAAATATAATAGAGACAGTAGATCTAGCTGGTCTGTCATAATATAAGAGACAGTAGATCTAGCTGGTCTGTCATAATATAATAGAGACAGTAGATCTAGCTGGTCTGTCATTTTAAAATAGAGACAGTAGATCTAGCTGGTCTGTCATATTATAATAGAGACAGTAGATCTAGCTGGTCTGTCATATTTTAATAGAGACAGTAGATCTAGCTGGTCTGTCATAATATAATAGAGACAGTAGATCTAGCTGGTCTGTCATATTATAATAGAGACAGTAGATCTAGCTGGTCTGTCATAATATAATAGAGACAGTAGATCTAGCTGGTCTGTCATAATATAATAGAGAAATAGAGACAGTAGATCAGGCTGGTCTGTGGATCTAGCTGGTCTGTAATAATATAGAGACAGTAGATCTAGCTGGTCTGTCATAATATAATAGAGACAGTAGATCTAGCTGGTCTGTCATAATATAATAGAGACAGTAGATCTAGCTGGTCTGTCATAATATAATAGAGAAATAGAGACAGTAGATCCAGCTGGTCTGTGGATCTAGCTGGTCTGTCATAATATAATAGAGACAGTAGATCTAGCTGGTCTGTCATAATATAATAGAGACAGTAGATCTAGCTGGTCTGTCATATTATAATAGAGACAGTAGATCTAGCTGGTCTGTCATAATATAATAGAGACAGTAGATCTACCTGGTCTGTATTATAATAATAGAGACAGTAGATCTAGCTGGTCTGTCATAATTTAATAGAGACAGTAGATCTAGCTGGTCTGTCATAATTTAATAGAGACAGTAGATCTAGCTGGTCTGTCATAATATAAGAGACAGTAGATTTACCTGGTCTGTCATATTATAATAGAGACAGTCGATCTGGCTGGTGGGTCATATTTTAATAGAGACAGTAGTTCTAGCTGGTCCATCATATTATAATAAAGACAGTAGATCTAGCTGGTCTCTCATAATATAATATAGACAGTAGAACTAGCTGGTCTGTCATATTATCACAGAGACAGTAGATCTAGCTGGTCTGTCATAATATAATAGAGACTGTAGATCTACCTGGTCTGTCATAATATAATAGAGACATTAGATCTAGCTGGTCTGTCATAATATAATAGAGACAGTAGATCTAGCTGGTCTGTCATAATTTAATAGAGACAGTAGATCCAGCTGGTATGTCATAATATAATACACACAGTAGATCTAGCTGGTCTGTCATAATATAATATAGACAGTAGAACTAGCTGGTCTGTCACATTATAATGGAGAGAGTAGATCTTGCTGATCTGTCATAATATAATAGAGACAGTAAAACTAGCTGGTCTGTCATATTATAACGGAGAGAGTAGATCTAGCTGGTCTGTCATAATATAATAGAGACAGTAGATCTAGCTGGTCTGTCATAATATAATAGAGACAGTAGATCTAGCTGGTCTGTCATAATTTAATAGAGACAGTAGATCCAGCTGGTATGTCATAATATAATACACACAGTAGATCTAGCTGGTCTGTCATAATTTAATAGAGACAGTAGATCTTGCTGGTCTGTCATAATATAATAGAGACACTAGATCTACCTGGTCTGTCAAGATATAATAGAGACAGTAGATCTAGCTGGTCTGTCATAATATAAGAGACAGTAGATCTACCTGGTCTGTCATAATATAATAGAGACAGTAGATCTAGCTGGTCTGTCATTTTAAAATAGAGACAGTAGATCTACCTTGTCTGTCATATTATAATAGAGACAGTCGATCTGGCTGGTGGGTCATATTTTAATAGAGACAGTAGATCTAGCTTGTCTGTCATAATATAATAGAGACAGTAGATCTAGCTGGTCTGTCATAATATAATAGAGACAGTAGAACTAGCTGGTCTGTCACATTATAATGGAGAGAGTAGATCTTGCTGATCTGTCATAATATAATAGAGACAGTAGATCTAGCTGGTCTGTCATATTATAATTGAGACAGTAGATCTTGCTGGTCTGTCATAATATAATAGAGACACTAGATCTACCTGGTCTGTCAAGATATAATAGAGACAGTAGATCTAGCTGGTCTGTCATAATATAAGAGACAGTAGATCTACCTGGTCTGTCATAATATAATAGAGACAGTAGATCTAGCTGGTCTGTCATTTTAAAATAGAGACAGTAGATCTACCTGGTCTGTCATATTATAATAGAGACAGTCGATCTGGCTGGTGGGTCATATTTTAATAGAGACAGTAGATCTAGCTGGTCTGTCATAATATAATAGAGACAGTAGATCTAGCTGGTCTGTCATAATATAATAGAGACAGTAGAACTAGCTGGTCTGTCATATTATAATGGAGAGAGTAGATCTAGCTGGTCTGTCATAATATAATAGAGAAATAGAGACAGTAGATCAGGCTGGTCTGTGGATCTAGCTGGTCTGTAATAATATAGAGACAGCAGATCTAGCTGGTCTGTCATAATATAATAGAGACAGTAGATCTAGCTGGTCTGTCATAATATAATAGAGACAGTAGATCTAGCTGGTCTGTCATAATATAATAGAGAAATAGAGACAGTAGATCCAGCTGGTCTGTGGATCTAGCTGCTATGTCATAATATAATAGAGACAGTAGATCTAGCTGGTCTCCCATTATATAATAGAGACAGTAGACATAGCTTGTCTGTCATAATATAATATTGACCGTTGATCTAGCTGGTCTGTCAAATTATAATATAGACAGTAGATCTAGGCTAACTTGCTAGCCCCTGCTATCTGCTTGCTTGCTAACCCAGTCTGCTAATTGCTAGCTTGTCGGCCCTGGTCTGCTAACTGCTAGCCCCTGCTAACTGCTTGCTTGCTAACCCAGTCTGCTAATTGCTAGCTTGTCGGCCCTGGTCTGCTAACTTGCTAGCCCCTGCTATCTGCTTGCTTGCTAACCCAGTCTGCTAATTGCTAGCTTGTCGGCCCTGGTCTGCTAACTGCTAGCCCCTGCTAACTGCTTGCTTGCTAACCCGGTCTGCTAATTGCTAGCTGGCCGGCCCGGTCTGCTAACTGCTAGCCCCTGCTAACTGCTTGCTTGCTAACCCGGTCTGCTAATTGCTAGCTGGCCGGCCCGGTCTGCTAACTGCTGGCCCCTGCTAACTGCTTGCTTGCTAACCCGGCCTGCTAACTGCTAGCTTGTTTAGCCCCGGCCTACTAACTGTTAGCTTGTTAGCATCGGCCTTTAACTGTCTGAATCGCCGTGTCCCCAGTCAGCCCAACCACTCACTGGACCCATATGTTCACTTGGCTACGCATGCCTCTCTCTAATATCAATATGCCTTGTCCATTACTGTCCTGGTTAGTGATTACTGTCTTATTGCACTGTAGAGCCTCTAGCCCTGCTCAATATGCCTTAACCAACCATGTTGTTCCACCTCCTACATATGCAATGACATCACCTGGTTTAAACATCTCTAGAGACGATATCTCTCTCTTCATTACTCAATGCCTAGGTTTACCTCCAATGTACTCACATCCTACCTTACCTTTGGCTGTACACTATGCCTTGAATCTATGCTATCGTGCCCAGAAACCTGCTCCTTTTCCTCTCTTTTCTGAACGTGCTAGACGGCCAGTTTCGTATAGCATTTAGCCGTACCCTTATCTTACTGTTCCTCTGGTGATGTGGAGGTTAATCCAGGTCCAGCAGTGCCTAGCTCCACTCCCACCCACCAGGTGCTCTTATTTGTTGACTTCTGTAACCGTAAAAGCCTTGGTTTCATGCATGTTAACATTAGAAGCCTACTCCCTAAGTTTGTTTTACTCGCTGCTTTAGCACACTCTGCCAACCAAGATGTCTTAGCCGTGTCTGAATCCTGGCTTAGGAAAACCACCAAAAACCCTGAAATCTCCATCGCTAACTATAACGTTTTCCGCAAGATAGAACTGCCAAAGGGGGCGGTGTTGCAATCTACTGCAAAGATAGCCTGCAGAGTTCTGTCCTACTATCCAGGTCTGTACCCAAACAATTTGAGCTTCTACTTCTAAAAATTCACCTTTCCAGAAACACGTCTCTCACTGTTGCCGCTTGCTATAGACCTCCCTCTGCCCCCAGCTGTGCCCTCGATATCATATGTGAATTGATCCATCTTCTGAGTTCGTGCTACTTGGTGACCTAAACTGGGACATGCTTAACATCCCGGCCATCCTACAATCTAAGCTTGATGCCCTCAATCTCACACAAATGATCAATGAACCTACCAGGTACAACCCCAAATCAGTAAACATGGGCACCCTCATAGATGTCATCCTAACTAACTCGCCCTCCAAATACACCTCTGCTGTTTTCAATCAAGATCTCAGCGATCACTGCCTCATTGCCTGCATCCGTAATGGGTCTGCGGTCAAACGACCACACCTCATCACTGTAAAACGCTCCCTGAAACACTTCTGCGAGCAGGCCTTTCTAATCGACCTGGCCGGGGTATCCGGGAATGACATTGACCTCATCTCGTCAGTAGATGATGCCTGGCTATTCTTTAAAAGTGCCTTCCTCACCATCTTAAATAAGCATGCCCCTCAAAAAAAAATATACTAGGAATATATACAGTCCTTGGTTCACTCCACGAAAATATCCAGTGGCGTTCTGCATTAGCATCGAGTAGCCCCCGTGATATGCAGCTGTTCAGGGAAGTTAGGAACAAATATACACAGGCAGTTAGAAAAGCTAAGGCTAGCTTTTTCAAACAGAAATTTGCATCCTGTAGTCATAACTCAAAAAAGTTCTGGGACACTGTAAAGTCCATGGAGAAAAAGAGCACCTCCTCCCAGCTGCCCACTGCTCTGAGGCTAGGAAACACTGTCACCACCGATAAATCCACTATAATTGAGAATTTCAATAAGCATTTCTCTACGGCTGGCCATGCTTTCCGTACCTTCTCCGCTATGCAATCTGGTTTCAGAGCTGATCATGGGTGCACCTCAGCCACGCTCAAGGTCCTAAACGACATCATAACAGCCATCAATAAGAGACATTACTGTGCAGCCGTATTCATCGACCTGGCCAAGGCTTTCGACTCTGTCAATCACAACATTCTTATTGGCTGACTCAACATTACTGTGCAGCCGTATTCATCAAACCAACAGGTTCCTGAACAGCTTCTATCCCCAAGCCATGAGACTGATAAATAGATAACAGAATGACTACAGGTCTATCTTCTATCCCCAAGCCGTGAGACTGATAAATAGATAACAGAATGACTACAGGTCTATCTTCTATCCCCAAGCCACCAAGCCATGAGACTGATAAATAGATAACAGAATGACTACAGGTCTATCTTCTATCCCCAAGCCGTGAGACTGATAAATAGATAACAGAATGACTACAGGTCTATCTTCTATCCCCAAGCCACCAAGCCATGAGACTGATAAATAGATAACAGTATGACTACAGGTCTATCTTCTATACCCAAGCCACCAAGCCATGAGACTGATAAATAGATAACAGAATGACTACAGGTCTATCTTCTATCCCCAAGCCGTGAGACTGATAAATAGATAACAGAATGACTACAGGTCTATCTTCTATCCCCAAGCCACCAAGCCATGAGACTGATAAATAGATAACAGAATGACTACAGGTCTATCTTCTATCCCCAAGCCGTGAGACTGATAAATAGATAACAGAATGACTACAGGTCTATCTTCTATCCCCAAGCCATGAGACTGATAAATAGATAACAGAATGACTACAGGTCTATCTTCTATCCCCAAGCCACCAAGCTGTGAGACTGATGAATAGATAACAGAATGACTACAGGTCTATCTTCTATCCCCAAGCCATTCATACCGACTCTACACACACACCCTCTCATACAATCCTGATGCCTAGTCACCTGACCCCTATACATATCTACCTCCATCACTCCAGTATCCCTGTACATTGTTAATATGGTACTGACCCTGTATATAGTCACCTTACCCCTATACATATCTACCCCATCACTCCAGTATCCCTGTCCCCTTCCCCCTATACATATCTACCTCCATCAATACAGTATCCCTGTCTCCTTCCCCCTATAAATATCTACCTCCATCACTCCAGTATCCCTGTCTCCTATACATATCTACCTCCATCACTCCAGTATCCCTGTCCCCTTCCCCCTATACATATCTACCTCCATCACTCCAGTATCCCTGTCTCCTTCCCCCTATACATATCTACCTCCATCACTCCAGTATCCCTGTCCCCTTCCCCCTAATCATATCTACCTCCATCACTCCAGTATCCCTGTACATTGTTAATATGGTACTGAACTGACCTTGTATATAGTCACCTGACCCCTATACATACCTACCTCCGTCACTCTTATTTCCATTTCTCGTGTATTTTTGTTCTACTTTACTTTATTTTATAGTACTATATATTGATTACTTAATTGTTGGGAAATGAGCTCGTAAGAAACCCACTATACTTGTGCATGTGACAATAACCCATTAAAACTTGTCCAAGGCTACCACCTAGTGGACAGTTTATTTACTAAAACGCTTTAACAACTTGACCGGATTCAGTTTGGCCCTCACGACTAGCCGTAGTCAAAAGCGTCCTAGCAACGGGGCGGAAGGAACTTATCTCCCAAAACACAAAACAACAATACGTTACCGCTTATACAGTCTTAAATTATAATATTTATGTTTGTTCACTATATACTTTTTAAAAACAATCTATATTCTCAAGTTATCGTATGAAGCGGGATGGCTATCAACAACCCATCGGTGTTTCTGTTGATGATAAACGGACAGATAGAAGGGGCGAATGTGAGTAGCTAGCTAACGTTAGTAACGCGCTAACTAGCTAAGCATCTAACGTTAGTAACGAGCCTACTAGCTAAGCATCTAACGTTAGTAACTAGCTAAGCATCTGACGTTAACAAGGTAAAATGAGGCGGATCATATTGGATAACTTAAGCGCTTTTTGAATGATTGGTTTAGTGAGCATAAACATGTTCTATAAAACTGCCTTGTTCATTTGATTTTCGGTTTATTCTCTCTGATCTGACTGATGTGACGTGTTGTCAGTTTCCAGAGTATGATGACCTGTACTGTAAATACTGCTTCGTCTACGGACACGACTGGGCTCCCACCTCGGTGAGTGACTCCGGGTCATCTGGAACATGTTGACGTTCCCTTACTGTGGATAGATAACATAATACACTTGTTTTACTAAGCTAGCAACTACTAAGTACTTAAATAGCTGCATGCCCAGTGATGCAGGGAACTGGTAAAGGTTTGACTTCAGAGCGTTCAAAACGACTGGGAACTCGGACGAAAACGAGTGGTAAAAAAAAAAAACAACATTTGAACATTCGTCCAACTCGGGAATTCAGGCCTCTTTCTACAGCTCCGACCTGAAGGTCACAGACGTCATGATTTGACCTATTTTTCAGAGTTCCCAGTTGTTTAAAGAGACATCAATATCTCACCTCTCCTCCACACTCCCTTTCTCTTTCCCCCTCCTTTCCCCCCCCCCCCCCTCTGTCTCCTCTCTCCAATCCCCCCCTCTCTCTCTCCTCTCCCTCCCTCTTCTCTCTCCAGGGTCTAGAGGAGGGTATATCTCAGATTACGTCAAAAGGCAGAGACTCTCCTCAGAGAATGATCTGGAATTTTCCTCTGGAGATCACCTTTAAGAGCACCAACCCATTAGGCTGTGAGACACACACACACACACCCTTCTTACCGTAGCAGACCGTTGATGATACCATAGCTAACACTGTGTTGTGTGTACCCAGGGCCTCAGATCGTGGTAAGTGTCTACGGTCCTGATACGTTTGGTAACGATGTGGTCAGAGGATACGGAGCAACACACATCCCCTTCACTCCTGGACAGTCAGTATCTCTCCTCCTCCTCTTCCTCTCTCCTGGACAGTCTCTCTCCTCCTCTTCCTCTCTCCATCCCCTTCACTCCTGGACAGTCAGTATCTCTCCTCCTCCTCTTCCTCTCTCCTGGACAGTCTCTCTCCTCCTCTTCCTCTCTCCATCCCCTTCACTCCTGGACAGTCAGTAGCTCTCCTCCTCCTCTTCCTCTCTCCTAGACAGTCTCTCTCCTCCTCTTCCTCTCTCCATCCCCTTCACTCCTGGACAGTCAGTAGTCAGTATCTCTCCTCTTCCTCTCTCCTGGACAGTCTCTCCTCCTCTTCCTCTCTCCTGGACAGTCTCTCTCCTCCTCTTCCTCTCTCCATCCCATTCACTCCTGGACAGTCAGTATCTCTCCTCCTCCTCTTCCTCTCTCCTGGACAGTCTCTCTCCTCCTCTTCCTCTCTCCATCCCCTTCTCTCCTGGACAACCAGTATCTCTCCTCCTCTTCCTCTCTCCTGGACAGTCAGTATCTCTCCTCCTCTTCCTCTCTCCTGGACAGTCAGTATCTCTCCTCCTCTTCCTCTCTCCTGGACAGTCAGTATCTCTCCTCCTCTTCCTCTCTCCTGGACAGTCAGTATCTCTCCTCCTCTTCCTCTCTCCTGGACAGTCAGTATCTCTCCTCCTCTTCCTCTCTCCTGGACAGTCAGTATCTCTCCTCCTCTTCCTCTCTCCTGGACAGTCAGTATCTCTCCTCCTCTTCCTCTCCTGGACAGTCAGTATCTCTCCTCCTCTTCCTCTCTCCTGGACAGTCTCTCTCCTCCTCTTCCTCTCTCCTGGACAGTCAGTATCTCTCCTCCTCTTCCTCTCCTGGACAGTCAGTATCTCTCCTCCTCTTCCTCTCCTGGACAGTCAGTCTCTCTCCTCCTCTTCCTCTCCTGGACAGTCAGTATCTCTCCTCCTCTTCCTCTCTCCTGGACAGTCAGTATCTCTCCTCCTCTTCCTCTCTCCTGGACAGTCAGTATCTCTCCTCCTCTTCCTCTCCTGGACAGTATCTCTCCTCCTCTTCCTCTCCTGGACAGTCAGTATCTCTCCTCCTCTTCCTCTCTCCTGGACCAGTCAGTATCTCTCCTCCTCTTCCTCTCTCCTGGACCAGTCAGTATCCTCCTCCTCTTCCTCTCCTGGACAGTCAGTACTCTCCTCCTCTCTCCTGGACAGTCAGTATCTCTCCTCCTCTTCCTCTCCTGGACAGTCAGTATCTCTCCTCCTCTTCCCTCTCCTGGACAGTATCTCTCCTCCTCTTCTCTCTCCTGGACAGCATCTCTTCCTCCTCTTCTCTCTCCTGGACAGTCAGTATCTCTCCTCCTCTTCCTCTCTCCTGGACAGTTCAGTATCTCTCCTCCTCTTCCTCTCTCCTGGACAGTCAGTATCTCTCCTCCTCTTCCTCTCTCCTGGACAGTCAGTATCTCTTCTCCTCTTCCTCTCTCCTGGAACAGTCAGTATCTCTCCTCCTCTTCCTCTCTCCTGGACAGTCAGTATCTCTCCTCCTTCCTCTCTCCTGGACAGTCAGTATCTCTCCTCCTCTTCCTCTCTCCTGGACAGTCAGTATCTCTCCTCCTCTTTCCTCTCTCCTGGACAGTCAGTATCTCTCCTCCTCTTCCTCTCTCCTGGACAGTCAGTATCTCTCCTCCTCTTCCTCTCTCCTGGACAGTCAGTATCTCTCCTCCTCTTCCTCTCTCCTGGACAGTCAGTATCTCTCCTCCTCTTCCTCTCTCCTGGACAGTCAGTATCTCTCCTCCTCTTCCTCTCTCCTGGACAGTCAGTATCTCTCCTCCTCTTCCTCTCTCCTGGACAGTCAGTATCTCTCCTCCTCTTCCTCTCTCCTGGACAGTCAGTATCTCTCCTCCTCTTCCTCTCCTGGACAGTCAGTATCTCTCCTCCTCTTCCTCTCCTGGACAGTCAGTATCTCTCCTCCTCTTCCTCTCCCTGGACAGTCAGTATCTCTCCTCCTCTTCCTCTCCTGGACAGTCAGTATCTCTCCTCCTCTTCCTCTCCTGGACAGTCAGTATCTCTCCCTTCCCTGGACAGTCAGTCTCTCTCCTCCTCTTCCTCTCCTGGACAGTCAGTCTCTCTCCTCCTCTTCCTCCTCTTCCTCTCCTGGACAGTCAGTATCTCTCCTCCTCTTCCTCTCCTGGACAGTCAGTCTCTCTCCTCCTCTTCCTCTCCTGGACAGTCAGTATCTCTCCTCCTCTTCCTCTCCTGGACAGTCAGTATCTCTCCTCCTCTTCCTCTCCTGGACAGTCAGTCTCTCTCCTCCTCTTCCTCTCCTGGACAGTCAGTCTCTCTCCTCCTCTTCCTCTCCTGGACAGTCAGTCTCTCTCCTCCTCTTCCTCTCCTGGACAGTCAGTATCTCTCCTCCTCTTCCTCTCCTGGACAGTCAGTCTCTCTCCTCCTCTTCCTCTCCTGGACAGTCAGTCTCTCTCCTCCTCTTCCTCTCTCCTGGACAGTCAGTATCTCTCCTCCTCTTCCTCTCTCCTGGACAGTCAGTATCTCTCCTCCTCTTCTCTCCTGGACAGTCAGTATCTCTCCTCCTCTTCTGGACAGTCAGTATCTCTCCTCCTCTTCCTCTCCTGGACAGTCAGTATCTCTCCTCCTCTTCCTCTCCTGGACAGTCTCTCTCCTCCTCTTCCTCTCCTGGACAGTCAGTATCTCTCCTCCTCTTCCTCTCCTGGACAGTCAGTATCTCTCCTCCTCTTCCTCTCTCCTGGACAGTCAGTATCTCTCCTCCTCTTCCTCTCCTGGGACATTCTCTCTCCTCTAATGTATCTCTTGGTTTCAGACACAGCAGAACCATCCCAATGTTTGTTCCTGAATCCACATCAAGACTACAGAAATTCACAAGGTAACGTGTGTGTGTTACTGGGGGCTAAGTGTGTGTGTGTTTAATGCTGGGGGACTAAGTGTGTGTGTGTTTAATGCTGGGGGACTAAGTGTGTGTGTGTTTAATGCTGGGGGACTAAGTGTGTGTGTGTTTAATGCTGGGGGACTAAGTGTGTGTGTGTTTAATGCTGGGGGACTAAGTGTGTGTGTGTTTAATGCTGGGGGGACTAAGTGTGTGTGTGTTTAATGCTGGGGGGCTAAGTGTGTGTGTGTTTAATGCTGGGGGGACTAAGTGTGTGTGTGTTTAATGCTGGGGGACTAAGTGTGTGTGTGTTTAATGCTGGGGGACTAAGTGTGTGTGTGTTTAATGCTGGGGGACTAAGTGTGTGTGTGTTTAATGCTGGGGGACTAAGTGTGTGTGTGTTTAATGCTGGGGGACTAAGTGTGTGTGTGTTTAATGCTGGGGGACTAAGTGTGTGTGTTTAATGCTGGGGGACTAAGTGTGTGTGTTTAATGCTGGGGGACTAAGTGTGTGTGTTTAATGCTGGGGGGCTAAGTGTGTGTGTGTTTAATGCTGGGGGACTAAAGTGTGTGTGTGTTTAATGCTGGGGGACTAAGTGTGTGTGTGTTTAATGCTGGGGGACTAAGTGTGTGTGTGTTTAATGCTGGGGGACTAAGTGTGTGTGTGTTTAATGCTGGGGGACTAAGTGTGTGTGTTTAATGCTGGGGGACTAAGTGTGTGTGTGTTTAATGCTGGGGGACTAAGTGTGTGTGTGTTTAATGCTGGGGGACTAAGTGTGTGTGTGTTTAATGCTGGGGGGACTAAGTGTGTGTGTGTTTAATGCTGGGGGACTAAGTGTGTGTGTTTAATGCTGGGGGGCTAAGTGTGTGTGTTTAATGCTGGGGGACTAAGTGTGTGTGTGTTTAATGCTGGGGGACTAAGTGTGTGTGTTTAATGCTGGGGGGCTAAGTGTGTGTGTGTTTAATGCTGGGGGGACTAAGTGTTTGTGTTTAATGCTGGGGGGACTAAGTGTGTGTGTTTAATGCTGGGGGGACTAAGTGTGTGTGTTTAATGCTGGGGGACTAAGTGTGTGTGTTACTGGGGACTAAGTGTGTGTGTGTTTAATGCTGGGGTGCTAAGTGTGTGTGTGTTTAATGCTGGGTGTGTTTATCTGGGGGGACTAAGTGTGTGTGTGTTTAATGCTGGGGGACTAAGTGTGTGTGTGTTTAATGCTGGGGGGACTAAGTGTGTGTGTGTTTAATGCTGGGGGGACTAAGTGTGTGTGTTTAATGCTGGGGGACTAAGTGTGTGTGTTACTGGGGACTAAGTGTGTGTGTGTTTAATGCTGGGGGACTAAGTGTGTGTGTGTTTAATGCTGAGGGGACTAAGTGTGTGTGTGTTTAATGCTGGGGACTAAGTGTGTGTGTTAAATGCTGGGGGGGACTAAGTGTGTGTGTTTAATGCTGGGGGACTAAGTGTGTGTGTGTTTAATGCTGAGGGGACTAAGTGTGTGTGTGTTTAATGCTGGGGGACTAAGTGTGTGTGTGTTTAATGCTGGGGGACTAAGTGTGTGTGTGTTTAATGCTGAGGGGGACTAAGTGTGTGTGTGTAATGCTGGCGGACTAAGTGTGTGTGTTTAATGCTGAGGGGACTAAGTGTGTGTGTGTTTAATGCTGGGGGGACTAAGTGTGTGTGTTTAATGCTGGGGGGACTAAGTGTGTGTGTTTAATGCTGGGGGACTAAGTGTGTGTGTTTAATGCTGGGGGACTAAGTGTGTGTGTTTAATGCTGGGGGACTAAGTGTGTGTGTGTGTTTAATGCTGAGGGGACTAAGTGTGTGTGTGTTTAATGCTGGGGGACTAAGTGTGTGTGTTTAATGCTGGGGGGACTAAGTGTGTGTGTTTAATGCTGGGGGGACTAAGTGTGTGTGTTTAATGCTGGGGGGACTAAGTGTGTGTGTTTAATGCTGGGGGGGACTAAGTGTGTGTGTTTAATGCTGGGGGGCTAAGTATGTGTGTTTAATGCTGGGGACTAAGTGTGTGTGTTACTGGGGTACTAAGTGTGTGTGTTACTGGGGGACTAAGTGTGTGTGTTACTGGGGGCTAAGTGTGTGTGTTTAATGCTGGGGGACTAAGTGTGTGTGTGTGTGTACTGGGGGGGCTAAGTGTGTGTGTGTGTGTGTGTTTAATGCTGGGGGGACTAAGTGTGTGTGTTTAATGCTGGGGGGACTAAGTGTGTGTGTTACTGGGGGGACTAAGTGTGTGTGTTTAATGCTGGGGGGACTAAGTGTGTGTGTGTTACTGGGGGCTAAGTGTGTGTGTTTAATGCTGGGGGACTAAGTGTGTGTGTCTCTCTGCAGTTGGCTGCTGGGGCGACGTCCAGAGTTCACCGATCCTAAAGTCGTGGCCCAGGGAGAGGGCAGAGAAGGTAGGCTCTGTTTCTGTGTGTGGTAGAGAAGGTAGGCTCTGTTTCTGTGTGTGGTAGAGAAGGTAGGCTGTGTTTCTGTGTGTGGTAGAGAAGGTAGGCTGTGTTTCTGTGTGTGGTAGAGAAGGTAGGCTGTGTTTCTGTGTGTGGTAGAGAAGGTAGGCTGTGTTTCTGTGTGTGGTAGAGAAGGTAGGCTCTGTTTCTGTGTGTGGTAGAGAAGGTAGGCTGTGTTTCTGTGTGTGGTAGAGAAGGTAGGCTGTGTTTCTGTGTGTGGTAGAGAAGGTAGGCTCTGTTTCTGTGTGTGGTAGAGAAGGTAGGCTGTGTTTCTGTGTGTGGTAGAGAAGGTAGGCTCTGTTTTCTGTGTGTGGTAGAGAAGGTAGGCTGTGTTTCTGTGTGTGGTAGAGAAGGTAGGCTCTGTTTCTGTGTGTGGTAGAGAAGGTAGGCTGTGTTTCTGTGTGTGGTAGAGAAGGTAGGCTCTGTTTCGGGATTCATTCAAAGATGTGTTGCTTCAGTTTGCCCTCAACATTCGTAGATCCTATTCATGGTAAAACGCTGTGCAGGTCGACTGAAGCATAAATCCCTTTTAAAAAAGCACGTTGTAAAGTTGGTAGGGTCTTTAAATGTATCCTGGTGTCTTCTCACTAGCATGTCTCCCTCCTATGTGTCTCTCCCTGTCTCTCTCCTATGTGTCTCTCTCCTATGTCTCTCTCTCCCTCCTGTGTCCCTCTCTCCTATGTGTCTCTCCCTCATATGTGTCTCCCTTTCTCTCTCCTATGTGTGTCTCTCTCTCCTAAGTGTCTCTCTCTCCTATGTGTCTCTCTCTCCTATGTGTGTCTCTCTCCTATGTGTGTCTCTCTCCTGTGTCTCTGTGTCCTCTCCATTTCTCCCTCCTATGTGTCTCTCCCTCATATGCCGTCTCTCCCTCATATGTGTCTCTCCCTCATATGTGTCTCTCCCTCATATGTGTCTCTCCCTCATATGTGTCTCTCCCTCATGTGTGTCTCTCCCTCATGTGCTCTCTCCCTCATGTGTCCTCCTCTCCTCATATGTGTCTCTTCCCTCATATGTGTCTCTCCCTCATATGTGTCTCTCCTCCTGTGTGTCTCTCCCTCCTGTGTGTCCTCTCCCTCCTGTGTGTCTCTCCCTCCTGTGTGTCTCTCCCTCCTGTGTGTCTCTCCCTCCTGTGTGTCTCTCCCTCCTGTGTGTCTCTCCCTCCTGTGTGTCTCTCCCTCCTGTGTGTCTCTCCTCCTGTGTGTCCTCTCCCTCCTGTGTGGTCTCTCCCTCCTGTGTGTCTCTCCCTCCTGTGTGTCTCTCCTCCTGTGTGTCTCTCCCTCCTGGTGTCTTCCCTGTGTGTCTCCTTCCCTCCTGTGTGTCTCTCCCTCCTGTGTGTCTCTCCCTCCTGTGTGTCTCCCTGTGTGTCTCTCTCTCATATGTGGTCTCTCTCTCTCCCTCCTGTGTCTCTCTCCATCTGTCTCAGTGACCAGGGTCCGTTCTCAGGGTTTCGTCTCCCTCTCCTTCCACATTGTGACTAAAGACATGAAGAGACTGGGTTACGACACCACACCTTCCGAGACCTCACACACTCTGTCACACACTGCTGCTGCAGGCATCGGACCGGGAGACCAGCCCTACAGCACGTGACGGAAACACACACACACACACACACACTGCTGCTGCAGGCATCGGACCGGGAGACCAGCCCTACAGCACGTGACGGAAACACACACACACACACACACACTGCTGCTGCAGGCATCGGACCGGGAGACCAGCCCTACAGCACGTGATGGAAACACACACACACACACACACACTGCTGCTGCAGGCATCTGACCGGGAGACCAGCCCTACAGCACGTGATGGAAACACACACACACACACACACACACACACACACTGCAGGCATCGGACCGGGAGACCAGCCCTACAGCACGTGATGGAAACACACACACACACACACACACACACTGCTGCTGCAGGCATCTGACCGGGAGACCAGCCCTACAGCACGTGATGGAAACACACACACACACACACACACACACACACTGCAGGCATCGGACCGGGAGACCAGCCCTACAGCACGTGATGGAAACACACACACACACACACTGCTGCTGCAGGCATCTGACCGGGAGACCAGCCCTACAGCACGTGATGGAAACGCACACACACACAGGGACCAAAAATCTCCCTCCCTGACCCCTGTGTGTGGTCCCATCAGTAGCAGCTGGATACTGTAGGTGTTAGTGATGTCTGGTGTCTCGCCTCGAGGAACAGGGGAGATTCTACCCCCCCCCACTTCCATTCAGACTGATCTAGGACCTGCTGATCCACTGATCCCTCTATATTAAGGCTGGTTTAAAGACATCAGACTGGTTTAAAGACATCAGGCTGATCTAGGACCTGCTGATCCACTGATCCCTCTATAATAAGGCTGGTTTAAAGACATCAGACTGGTTTAAAGACATCAGACTGATCCAGGACCTGCTGATCCCCTCTGATCCCCTCGATCCCCTGCCGGTTATCGCTTGATCTGATGTGTTCTGTGTTGTAATTTTTGGACTGATAATAAAATGTACCGTGTTTCATGAACAAGGTGTAGTCGGTGTTGTGTACGTCTCTACGACCTCTGTTTCCGTTACAGTAGAAGGTGAGAGGGGACGACCAGTCGCGGGTCACAGACCCAAATGGTTTGGCAACGGGAAAACAATTTTAACTCTAGCAACCTAAACAGGACCTACCTGAATTTGTCCAATAGAAACTCTTTTTATTTTTTTCCGTTGCGAAACCTGATCCGGTTCTGGAGTGAATGATTTCCGTTGCAAAACATTTAGACTAAATGAATACACCCGTGGTTGTACTGTGTGTCTCCAGCCGCACATCAGTAACACACACACACACACACACGGGAGAGAGAGAGACAGGCCACACACACACACACGAGAGAGAGAGAGAAACAGGCCACACACACACACACGAGAGAGAGAGAGAAACAGGCCACACACATGAGAGAAACAGGCCACACACATGGGAGAGAGAGAGAGAAACAGGCCACACACACACGAGAGAGAGAGAGAGAGAGAGAGAGAGAGAGAAACAGGCCACACACACACACACGAGAGAGAAACAGGCCACACACACACACACGAGAGAGAGAAACAGGCCACACAAACACACATGAGAGAAACAGGCCACACACACACACACGAGAGAGAAACAGGCCACACACACACACACGAGAGAGAAACAGGCCACACACACACACGAGAGAGAAACAGGCCACACACACACACGAGAGAGAAACAGGCCACACACACACACACACACGAGAGAGAGAAACAGGCGCCCCACACACACACACACGAGAGAGAGAAACAGGCCACACACACATGAGAAAAACAGGCCACACACACACGAGAGAGAGAAACAGGCCACACACACGGGAGAGAGAGAGAGAGAAACAGGCCACACACACACAAAAGAGAGAGAGAGAAACAGGCCACACACACACACGAGAGAGAGAGAAACAGGCCACACACACACACACACACACGAGAGACACAGGCCACACACACGGGAGGGAGAGAGAAACAGGCCACACACACACACACACACGAGAGAAACAGGCCACACACGAGAGAAACAGGCCACACACACGAGAAACAGGCCACACACACACACACACGAGAGAGAGAAACAGGCCACACACACACACACGAGAGAGAGAAACAGGCCACACATACACACACACGAGAGAGAGAGAGAAACAGGCCACACACACGGGAGAGAGAGAGAGAAACAGGCCACACACACGCGAGAGAGAGAGAAACAGGCCACACACACACACACACACACACACACACGAGAGAGAGAGAAACAGGCCCCACACACACGAGAGAAACAGGCCACACACACACACACGAGAGAGAAACAGGCCACACACACACGAGACACAGGCCACACACACACACACACGAGAGAGAAACAGGCCACACACACACGGGAGAGAGAGAGAGAGAAACAGGCCACACACACACACGAGAGAGAGAGACACAGGCCACACACACACGGGAGAGAGAGAGAGAGAAACAGGCCACACACACACGGAGAGAGAGAGAGAGAAACAGGCCACACACACACACACGAGAGAGAGAGAGAAACAGGCCACACACACGAGAGAGAGAGAGAAACAGGCCACACACACACACACACGAGAGAGAGAGAAACAGGCCACACACACACACGAGAGAGAGAGACAGGCCACACACACACACACACACACGAGAAACAGTCCACACACACACGGGAGAGAGAGAGAGAGAAACAGGCCACACACACACACACGAGAGAAACAGGCCACACACACACACACGAGAGAGAGAGAGAAACAGGCCACACACACACACACGAGAGACACAGGCCACACACACACACACGAGAGAAACAGGCCACACACACACACGAGAGAGAGAGAAACAGGCCACACACACACACGAGAGAGAGAGAAACAGGCCACACACACACACGAGAGACACAGGCCACACACACACACGAGAGAGAGAAACAGGCCACACACACACGGGAGAGAGAGAGAGAGAAACAGGCCACACACACACACACGAGAAACAGGCCACACACACACACACGAGAGAGAAACAGGCCACACACACACACGAGAGACACAGGCCACACACACACACACGAGAGACACAGGCCACACACACGGGAGGGAGAGAGAAACAGGCCACACACACACACGAGAGAAACAGGCCACACATACACACACACGAGAGAGAGAAACAGGCCACACATACACACACACGAGAGAGAGAAACAGGCCACACATACACACACACGAGAGAGAGAAACAGGCCACACACACACACACACGAGACACACAGGCCACACACACACACACACGGGAGAGAGAGAGAGAAACAGGCCACACACACACACACGAGAGAGAGAAACAGGCCACACACACACACACGAGAGAGAGAAACAGGCCACACACACACACACACACACACGGGAGAGAGAGAGAGAAACAGGCCACACACACACACGAGAGAGAGAAACAGGCCACACACGGAGACGTCAGCGCTGAAAGTGATCCATTTTATTGTCCCATAGCAGCTCCAGGTGAAGCTGGTTTAGACTGGTGTTAATATACACCCCCCCCGATCCTATAAAACCCCCCAGGAAGAAACAACAGAATAAAAAGACCCACAATATTATGTTAGAATAATACAAACGATATAAATTATATTACATTATTATAATGTCAAACAGGTTAGCACACCATCCAGACACAAGCAGCCCCCAAGAAATATTAAATGTGTAAATAAAGACTAGAGTGAGAATAATACAAATATAATTCTGAACATGGGGTCGCTTTCAGACAGGAAGGAGTGTCATAATGTTGTCTGTGAAGCCTAGTAACCTCACAGCACCAGACTGTTGTCTGTGAAGCGTAACCTCACAGCACCAGACTGTTGTCTGTGAAGCCTAGTAAGCTCACAGCACCAGACTGTTGTCTGTGAAGCCTAGTAACCACACAGCACCAGACTGTTGTCTGTGAAGCCTAGTAACCTCACAGCACCAGACTGTTGTCTGTGAAGCCTAGTAACCTCACAGCACCAGACTGTTGTCTGTGAAGCCTAGTAACCACACAGCACCAGACTGTTGTCTGTGAAGCCTAGTAACCTCACAGCACCAGACTGTTGTCTGTGAAGCCTAGTAACCACACAGCACCAGACTGTTGTCTGTGAAGCCTAGTAACCACACAGCACCAGACTGTTGTCTGTGAAGCCTAGTAACCTCACAGCACCAGACTGTTGTCTGTGAAGCCTAGTAACCTCACAGCACCAGACTGTTGTCTGTGAAGCCTAGTAACCACACAGCACCAGACTGTTGTCTGTGAAGCCTAGTAACCACACAGCACCAGACTGTTGTCTGTGAAGCCTAGTAACCTCACAGCACCAGACTGTTGTCTGTGAAGCCTAGTAACCACACAGCACCAGACTGTTGTCTGTGAAGCCTAGTAACCACACAGCACCAGACTGTTGTCTGTGAAGCCTAGTAACCTCACCGCACCAGACTGTTGTCTGTGAAGCCTAGTAACCTCACAGCACCAGACTGTTGTCTGTGAAGCCTAGTAACCTCACAGCACCAGACTGTTGTCTGTGAAGCCTAGTAACCTCACAGCACCAGACTGTTGTCTGTGAAGCCTAGTAACCTCACAGCACCAGACTTGTCTGTGAAGCCTAGTAACCTCACAGCACCAGACTACACACAGACAGAACTAGGCATCATAGCATCAGAAGAGGAAGACCTGACAAAACCACATTTTCAGCCACTAAACACAGAAGGACTTTTTTAAATCCATTTTAGTTGTTGTTGCAGAGAATCACTCAGGACCACAAAGGTTCTGAGCTGCCCCTCCCTGTGCCTGAGTAGAAAGGGCCCCCTGTCTGTCTCAGCTGTAATACCAGTCCAGGGGAGGGTACTAGGTAGAAAGGGCCCCCTGTCTGTCTCAGCTGTAATACCAGTCCAGGGGAGGGTACTAGGTAGAAAGGGCCCCCTGTCTGTCTCAGCTGTAATACCAGTCCAGGGGAGGGTACTAGGTAGAAAGGGCCCCCTGTCTGTCTCAGCTGTAATACCAGTCCAGGGGAGGGTACTAGGTAGAAAGGGCCCCCTGTCTGTCTCAGCTGTAATACCAGTCCAGGGGAGGGTACTAGGTAGAAAGGGCCCCCTGTCTGTCTCAGCTGTAATACCAGTCCAGGGGAGGGTACTAGGTAGTTACAGACAGACAGGTTGTGTAGTCTAGGACAGGTCAGTTACAGACAGACAGGTTGTGTAGTCTAGGACAGGTCAGTTACACTAGGAGATAGATGGTGACAGACAGGTTGTGTAGTCTAGGACAGGTCAGTTCCACTAGGAGATAGGTGGTTACAGACAGACAGGTTGTGTAGTCTAGGACAGGTCAGTTACACTAGGAGATAGATGGTGACAGACAGGTTGTGTAGTCTAGGACAGGTCAGTTCCACTAGGAGATAGGTGGTTACAGACAGACAGGTTGTGTAGTCTAGGACAGGTCAGTTACAGACAGACGGGTTATGTAGTCTAGGACAGGTCAGTTACAGACAGACCGGTTGTGTAGTCTAGGACAGGTCAGTTACACTAGGAGATAGATGGTGACAGACAGGTTGTGTAGTCTAGGACAGGTCAGTTCCACTAGGAGATAGGTGGTTACAGACAGACAGGTTGTGTAGTCTAGGACAGGTCAGTTACACTAGGAGATAGATGGTGACAGACAGGTTGTGTAGTCTAGGACAGGTCAGTTCCACTAGGAGATAGGTGGTTACAGACAGACAGGTTGTGTAGTCTAGGACAGGTCAGTTACAGACAGACGGGTTATGTAGTCTAGGACAGGTCAGTTACAGACAGACCGGTTGTGTAGTCTAGGACAGGTCAGTTACACTAGAAGATAGATGGTTACAGACAGGTTGTGTAGTCTAGGACAGGTCAGTTCCACTAGGAGGTGGGTGGTGACAGACAGACAGTGTAGTCTAGGACAGGTCAGTTCCACTAGGACATAGGTGGTTACAGACAGACAGGTTGTGTAGTCTAGGACAGGTCAGTTACAGACAGACAGGTTGTGTAGTCTAGGACAGGTCAGTTACAGACAGACCGGTTGTGTAGTCTAGGACAGGTCAGTTACACTAGAAGATAGATGGTTACAGACAGGTTGTGTAGTCTAGGACAGGTCAGTTCCACTAGGAGATATGTGGTTACAGACAGACAGGTTGTGTAGTCTAGGACAGGTCAGTTACAGACAGATTGTGTAGTCTAGGACAGGTCAGTTCCACTAGGAGATAGGTGGTTACAGACAGGTTGTGTAGTCTAGGACAGGTCAGTTACAGACAGGTTGTGTAGTCTAGGACAGGTCAGTTCCACTAGGAGATAGGTGGTTACTTACAGACAGGTTGTGTAGTCTAGGACAGGTCAGTTACAGACAGACAGGTTGTGTAGTCTAGGACAGGTCAGTTCCACTAGGAGATAGGTGGTTACAGACAGACAGGTTGTGTAGTCTAGGACAGGTCAGTTCCACTAGGAGATAGGTGGTTACAGACAGACAGGTCAGTTCCACTAGGAGATAGGTGGTGACAGACAGACAGTGTAGTCTAGGACAGGTCAGTTACAGACAGGTTGTGTAGTCTAGGACAGGTCAGTTCCACTAGGAGATAGGTGGTTCCAGACAGACAGGTCAGTTCCACTAGGAGATAGGTGGTTACAGACAGACAGGTCAGTTCCACTAGGAGATAGGTGGTTACAGACAGACAGTGTAGTAGTAAAGACCACAGTCCTGGAGTCAGATGTTAACTCCTGTCTCTAAATGGTGGAGGAGGTTAGGGCCCCGTTAACCACAGTCCTGGAGTCAGATGTTAACTCCTGTCTCTAAATGGTGGAGGAGGTTAGGGCCCCGTTAACCACAGTCCTGGAGTCAGATGTTAACTCCTGTCTCTAAATGGTGGAGGTTAGGGCCCCGTTAACCACAGTCCTGGAGTCAGATGTTAACTCCTGTCTCTCTAAATGGAGGAGGTTAGGGCCCTGTTAACAACAGTCCTGGAGTCAGAGGTTAACTAAAGGACTCCAGCCGGGGTGGGGGGCCCTAAAGGACTCCAGCCGGGGTGGGGGGCCCTAAAGGACTCCAGCCGGGGTGGGGGGCCCTAAAGGACTCCAGCCAGGTGGGGGGGGGGGCCCTAAAGGACTCCAGCCGGGGGGGGGGGGCCTAAAGGACTCCAGCCGTGGGGGGGGACCCTAAAGGACTCCAGCCGTGGGGGGGGCCCTAAAGGACTAGGGGGGGTGCTAAATGACTCAAGGGGGGCCCTAAAGGACTCCAGCCGGGGGGGGCCTAAAGGACTCTAGGGGGGGGGCCCTAAAGGAGTCTAGGGGGGGCCCTAAAGGAGTCTAGGGGGGGCCCTAAAGGAGTCTAGGGGGGGGGCCCTAAAGGACTCCAGCCGGGGGGGAGGGGGGGGCCCTAAAGGACTCCAGCCGGGGGGGAGGGGGGGGGCCCTAAAGGACTCCAGCCGGGGGGGAGGGGGGGGGCCCTAAAGGACTCTAGGGGGAGGGGGCCCTAAAGGACTCCAGCCGGGGCGGGGGGGCCCTAAAGGACTCCAGCCGGGGCGGGGGGGCCCTAAAGGACTCCAGCCGGGGCGGGGGGGCCCCTAAAGGACTCCAGACAGTTGTATAATAACAGACATCTTTAGTCTACAGAAACAAGTCCCTTGAGTCTTTCACTCCCAAATAAACACCGTCTCTTCCTCTTCTGAGAATGTTCCTCCACCCAGTCACCAGTTCATATACGTTGACCTCAGGGGTTAAAGTTCATATATACGTTGACCTCACTGGTTAAAGTTCATATATACATTGACCTCAGGGGTTAAAGTCCATTTATACATTTGTAGGGGGGTGAAAATTAACACGTTGACCTCGGGGGGGGGGGGGGGGTGAAAATTCACACGTTGACCTCGGGGGGGGGGGGTGAAAATTCACACGTTGACCTCGGGGGGGGGGGTGAAATTCACACGTTGACCTCGGGGGGGGGGGGTGAAAATTCACACGTTGACCCCGGGGGGGGGGGGGGGGGGTGAAAATGCACATGTTGACCTCGGGGGGGGGGGGGTGAAAATTCACATGTTGACCTCGGGGGGGGGTGAAAATTCACATGTTGACCTCAGGAGGGGGGGGGGGGTGAAAATTCACATGTTGACCTCAGGAGGGGGGGGGGGTGAAATTCACATGTTGACCTCAGGAGGGGGGGGTGAAAATTCACATGTTGACCTCAGGAGGGAAGGGGGTGAAAATGCACACGTTGACCTCAGGTGGGGGGGGGGGGGGGGTGAAAATGCACACATTGACCTCAGGGGGGGTGAAAATTCATATGTGGCTGTGTGTCAGGGTCATAGGTCAGGGTCGCTAAGCAGTGACCTCACAAGTTGTGGCCGGTAACGGGGTGGGGGGGGTAGTAACACAGTGTACCAGGCAGTGGAGTCGTCTCCAGCTAAGGACTAACGGTGAAGCAACAGTCACAGCTAATTAAGCATGTGCAAAATCCCTGCTTAGTACACGTTCTCACACACACACACACCTCACTGGGGTTGTACAAGTTTAGTTAGATTCACTCTATGATCAGACTAGCATTAAAAACAGTCAGAACAGCCAGGAATACTGTCTACAGGACACAGTATCTGATATAAGAGGGAGAGGAGAGGAGAGAGAGGAAGAGGGGAGAGGAGAGAGAGAGGAAGAGGGAGAGAGAGATGAAGAGCAGAGGGGAGAGAGGAAGAGGAGAGAGGAGAGGAAGAGGAAGAGGAGAGAGGAAGAGGAGAGGAGAGAGGAAGAGGAGAGGAGAGAGGAAGAGGAGAGGAAGAGGGGAGAGGGGAGAGGAGAGAGAGAGGAAGAGGAGAGGAGAGAGGAAGAGGAGAGAGGAAGAGGAGAGAGGAAGAGAGAGGAAGAGGAGAGGGGGGGGGTGGAAAGACAGGAGAGGAGTCCAGGGGTGTTGTCTTGAAGGGGGTGGTTGGGGGGGGGGGGGGGGGTGTAGTTGAGGCGTTCCTCACAACAAGAAGGGGTTAGTGGTCCCAGGGGGCTGTGTGCCAGCTGTGGGGGGCAGAGCTGAGCCGAAGAGGGGCTGGGTCAGAGGCATAGAGGCCGGGAAACCACCCATCCCTCCAACCCCGGGCACCATGTGGCCCGTCAGGGGGGGCAGAGGGTCTACCATGGAGGACAAGCTGCTGAACCCTGCTCCCCCTCCCAGACTCAGGCCTGGCATAGGGCTGACCCTCATCTGGTTTAGGGTAGGGGGGTTAGGCTGGCCCATCTGGAAGGGGTTGGCCTGGGGGGCGGCTACAGGGGCGGCTCCTAAGGAGACACAGGAGAGACAAACAGGACACAGAGAAGACGTCAGCATTACCAAACACCAGAGAGAGAGATTGAGACTATGTACAGACTCAGTGAGCATAGCCTTGCTATTGAGAAAGGCCGCCGTAGGCAGACATGGCTCTCAAGAGAAGACAGGCTATGTGCTCACTGCCCACAAAATGAGGTGGAAACTGAGCTGCACTTCCTAACCTCCTGTCCAATGTATGACCATATTAGAGAGGCATATTTCCCTCAGATTACACAGAAACTCCCATATCTACTGGGTGAAATACCACAGTGTGACATCACAGCAGCAAGATTTGTGACCTGTTGCCACGAGAAAAGGGCAACCAGTGAAGAACAAACACCATTGTAAATACAACCCATATTTATGCTTATTTATTTTATCTTGTGTCCTTCAACCATTTGTACATTGTTAGAACACTGTATATATATATAATATGACATTTGTAATGTCTTTATTGTTTTGAAACTTCTGTATGTGTAATGTTTACTGTTAATTTGTATTGTTTTTCACTTTATATATTCACTTGATATATTATCTACCTCACTTGCTTTGGCAATGTTAACACATGTTTCCCATGCCAATAAAGCCCCTTGAATTGAATTGAAAGAAAGGAGAAAGAAAGGGAGAGGAATACGGAGAGAGAGAAAGAAGAGAGAGGAATAGAAAGAGAGAAGAGAGAGAGAGAAGAGAGAGAGAGAGAGAGAGAAGAGAGAGAGAGAAGAGAGAGAAGAAAGAGAGAAGAGAGAGAAGAGAGAGAAGAAAGAGAGAAGAGAGAGAAGAGAGAGAAGAGAGAGAAGAGAGAGAAGAGAGAGAGAGAGAGAGAGAGAGAGAGAGAGAGAGAGAGAGAAGAGAGAGAGAGAGAGAGAGAGAGAGAGAGAGAGAGAGAGAGAGAGAAGAGAGAAGAGAGGAGAGAGGAGAGAGGAGAGAGGAGAGAGGAGAGAGGAGAGAGAGAGAGAGAGAGAGAGAGAGAGAGAGAAGAGAGAGTGAAGAGAGTGAGAGAGAGAAAAGTTTAAAACTGTTTGAATAATGAGAAGACCTAGAGAACAGAACTGATTGGGCCCAATCACAATCCATCCAGGGAAACTGTTGTTTTGAGCTCAATGTGTTTTCCATTCGTTTTCTATGGGCATTTTAATAGGAATTTGCTTGCAGTTCCTATGGCTTCCACTAGATGGCAGCAGCCTTATAAATTGGTTGATGTTTTTCTTGTGAGAAACGAAGAAGAAGTAGTCCTGTTCTTTCCATGTGTCACTCAGAGGGTCTCAAGTCTTCTGGTGTTTTCTGCGCGACCTGGAACGTGCTTCACTTTGTTTTCGTCCGGGACTGAACGCAGTCTTAAATGTGATCTATTATTTACGTTTTAAAATACCTAAGGTTGGATTCGGAAAGTTGTTTGAAATGTTTGGACCAAGTTTACAGGTAACTTACTAGATAATTTGTAGGCATGTTGGGACCGGTGTATTTCTGAATCAAACGCGCCAAATAAATGGACATTTTGGGGCATAAAAAAATGACTTTATCGAACAAAAAAGACCATTTGCGATGTTTCTGGGACATTTTGGAGTGCCAACAGAAGAAGATCTTCAAAGGTAAGGCATTTATTATATTGTTATTTCTGACTTTTGTGTCGCACAAACAGGATGAAATATGATTGTCTGTGTTTGAATGCGGGTCGCTGTCCTCAGATAAATCTCATGGTCTGCTTTCACCGTAAAGCCTTTTTGAAATCTGACACTGTGGCTGACATGTTAACGTGAGTTAGTCTAGGACAGGTTAACATAATGTTAGTTAGTCTAGGACAGGCTAACGTGTTAATGTGAGTTAGTCTAGGACAGGCTAACATAATGTTAGTTAGTCTAGGACAGGCTAACATAATGTTAGTTAGTCTAGGACAGGCTAACGTGTTAATGTTAGTTAGTCTAGGACAGGCTAACATAATGTGAGTTAGTCTAGGACAGGCTAACATAATGTTAGTTAGTCTAGGACAGACTAACATAATGTTAGTTAGTCTAGGACAGGCTAACGTGTTAATGTTAGTTAGTCTAGGACAGGCTAACATAATGTTAGTTAGTCTAGGACAGGCTAACGTGTTAATGTTAGTTAGTCTAGGACAGGCTAACATAATGTTAGTTAGTCTAGGACAGGCTAACGTGTTAATGTTAGTTAGTCTAGGACAGGCTAACGTGTTAATGTTAGTTAGTCTAGGACAGGCTAACATAATGTTAGTTAGTCTAGGACAGGCTAACGTGTTAATGTTAGTTAGTCTAGGACAGGCTAACATAATGTTAGTTAGTCTAGGACAGGCTAACATAATGTTAGTTAGTCTAGGACAGACTAACATAATGTTAGTTAGTCTAGGACAGGCTAACGTGTTAATGTTAGTTAGTCTAGGACAGGCTAACATAATGTTAGTTAGTCTAGGACAGGCTAACGTGTTAATGTTAGTTAGTCTAGGACAGGCTAACGTGTTAATGTTAGTTAGTCTAGGACAGGCTAACGTGTTAATGTTAGTTAGTCTAGGACAGGCTACATAATGTTAGTTAGTCTAGGACAGGCTAACGTGTTAATGTTAGTTAGTCTAGGACAGGCTGCCATAATGTTAGTTAGTCTAGGACAGGCTAACGTGTTAATGTTAGTTAGTCTAGGACAGGCTAACGTGTTAATGTTAGTTAGTCTAGGACAGGCTAACGTGTTAATGTTAGTTAGTCTAGGACAGGCTAACATAATGTTAGTTAGTCTAGGACAGGCTAACATAATGTTAGTTAGTCTAGGACAGGCTAACGTGTTAATGTTAGTTAGTCTAGGACAGGCTAACGTGTTAATGTTAGTTAGTCTAGGACAGGCTAACGTGTTAATGTTAGTTAGTCTAGGACAGGCTAACGTGTTAATGTTAGTTAGTCTAGGACAGGCTGCCATAATGTTAGTTAGTCTAGGACAGGCTAACGTGTTAATGTTAGTTAGTCTAGGACAGGCTAACATAATGTGAGTTAGTCTAGGACAGGCTAACATAATGTGAGTTAGTCTAGGACAGGCTAACATAATGTGAGTTAGTCTAGGACAGGCTAACATAATGTGAGTTAGTCTAGGACAGGCTAACATAATGTTAGTTAGTCTAGGACAGGCTAACGTGTTAATGTTAGTTAGTCTAGGACAGGCTAACGTGTTAATGTTAGTTAGTCTAGGACAGGCTAACGTGTTAATGTTAGTTAGTCTAGGACAGGCTAACATAATGTTAGTTAGTCTAGGACAGGCTAACGTGTTAATGTTAGTTAGTCTAGGACAGGCTAACGTGTTAATGTTAGTTAGTCTAGGACAGGCTAACATAATGTTAGTTAGTCTAGGACAGGCTAACGTGTTAATGTTAGTTAGTCTAGGACAGGCTGCCATAATGTTAGTTAGTCTAGGACAGGCTAACATAATGTTAGTTAGTCTAGGACAGGCTAACGTGTTAATGTTAGTTTAATTCTGAGTATTTCTGTTTTCTGAATTTGGCTGCTATTTGACTGGATGTGGTCTAATCAGTCACCTCTGAGTGGGAAGGGATCCCTAATTAACTACTTGTATATCTACACAGAATTACATTTTAAATGTATTTATTCTCCTGGGAGTGTCATGTTTACTGTTCATTTGTTTTTATTTAGTTAATTATCTATTTTTGGCAAATTTAACATATGTCTCCCATGACAGTAAAGACCCCTTGAATTGAGAGAACAAGAGAGATTGTATTCAAATACGAGAGAGGAGATTTTCAACATCTGTCTCCGTACTGTGTGTGTACCACAGAAGTTTAATCTGTCCGGTACTGGGTGTGTCGGTACTGGGTGTGTCGGTACTGGGGGTGTCGGTACTGGGGGTGTCGGTACTGGGGGTGTCGGTACTGGGGGTGTCGGTACTGGGGGTGTCGGTACCTGCGGCAGCGAGGAAGGGGTTGACAATAGGAGCAGGCTGAGGAGGCTTGGTGACCAGTGAGTCCAGGTTCACCAATGCTGCATTAGGACCCAGGAAGGACTCTGGGGTCTTCCTGTTGGGCAGAGGGTCAAACAGGTCCCCGGTACCACTAGTTAGGGAGGAGAGACCCCGACCATCACCTAGAGGATTACAGAGAGAGAGAGAGAGAGAGAGAGAGAGAGAGAGAGAGAGACAGAGAGAGAGAAAGGTTAACCCTGGCTGATGAGTCCTTGTTGTCCCCAGTCCACCTGGTCATGTTGCTGCTCCAGTTTCAACTGTGGGTTGAATACTTATTGACTCAGACATTTTGAGCCCGCCCTCAATAACAACCGGGACCGGGGCCCGCCCTCAATACAGACCGGGACCCGCCCTCACACAACGGGTCGTCAATACGACTAGGATTGTACCTTTGGCTTCCGGACAACAAAAGAAAGTTGATTTGAAAACCAGAAGAAGAGGACAGAAATGCTGGTTTCAACGAGGAAGTCTTGATGAAGTAATTCCCGAAACATCTCAGGTTGGGTTTTGTCGACTTTAAAAAGGGTAAACATCACATCAAAACATGAACTAAAATATCCAGGTTTCAAACCGCTGTGAATTTTATTTAAATTTGAAAATAGGAATAGGCTTTTTCCATTATGATTCTTTTGGGCCAAAAGCCAGCTACTACCGGCTAACTAAACCCTGGTGTTGAGGTGTAGGAGCCAGCTACTACCGGCTAACTAAACCCTGGTGTTGAGGTGTAGGAGCCAGCTACTACCGGCTAACTAAACCCTGGTGTTGAGGTGTAGGAGCCAGCTACTACCGGCTAACTAAACCCTGGTGTTGAGGTGTAGGAGCCAGCTACTACCGGCTAACTAAACCCTGGTGTTGAGGTGTAGGAGCTACTACCGGCTAACTAAACCCTGGTGTTGAGGTGTACCAGCTACTACCGGCTAACTAAGGTGTACCAGCTACTACTGGCTAACTAAGGTGTACCAGCTACTACCGGCTAACTAAACCCTGGTGTTGAGGTGTAGGAGCCAGCTACTACCGGCTAACTAAACCCTGGTGTTGAGGTGTACCAGCTACTACCGGCTAACTAAACCCTGGTGTTGAGGTGTACCAGCTACTACCGGCTAACTAAACCCTGGTGTTTAGGTGTACCAGCTACTACCGGCTAACTAAACCCTGGTGTTGAGGTGTAAGAGCCAGCTACTACCGGCTAACTAAACCCTGGTGTTGAGGTGTACCAGCTACTACCGGCTAACTAAACCCTGGTGTTGAGGTGTAGGAGCCAGCTACTACCGGCTAACTAAACCCTGGTGTTGAGGTGTAGGAGCCAGCTACTACCGGCTAACTAAACCCTGGTGTTGAGGTGTAGGAGCCAGCTACTACCGGCTAACTAAACCCTGGTGTTGAGGTGTAGGAGCCAGCTACTACCGGCTAACTAAACCCTGGTGTTGAGGTGTAGGAGCCAGCTACTACCGGCTAACTAAACCCTGGTGTTGAGGTGTACCAGCTACTACCGGCTAACTAAACCCTGGCGTTGAGGAGTAGGAGCCAGCTACTACCGGCTAACTAAACCCTGGTGTTGAGGTGTAGGAGCCAGCTACTACCGGCTAACTAAACCCTGGTGTTGAGGAGTACCAGCTACTACCGGCTAACTAAGGTGTACCAGCTACTACTGGCTAACTAAGGTGTACCAGCTACTACCGGCTAACTAAACCCTGGTGTTGAGGTGTACCAGCTACTACCGGCTAACTAAACCCTGGTGTTGAGGTGTAGGAGCCAGCTACTACCGGCTAACTAAACCCTGGTGTTGAGGTGTAGGAGCCAGCTACTACCGGCTAACTAAACCCTGGTGTTGAGGTGTACGAGCCAGCTACTACCGGCTAACTAAACCCTGGTGTTGAGGTGTAGGAGCCAGCTACTACCGGCTAACTAAACCCTGGTGTTGAGGTGTAGGAGCCAGCTACTACCGGCTAACTAAACCCTGGTGTTGAGGTGTAGGAGCCAGCTACTACCGGCTAACTAAACCCTGGTGTTGAGGTGTAGGAGCCAGCTACTACCGGCTAACTAAACCCTGGTGTTGAGGTGTAGGAGCCAGCTACTACCGGCTAACTAAACCCTGGTGTTGAGGTGTAGGAGCCAGCTACTACCGGCTAACTAAACCCTGGTGTTGAGGTGTAGGAGCCAGCTACTACCGGCTAACTAAACCCTGGTGTTGAGGTGTACCAGCTAGCTACTACCGGCTAACTAAACCCTGGTGTTGAGGTGTACCAGCTACTACCGGCTAACTAAACCATGGTGTTGAGGTGTAGGAGCTACTACCGGCTAACTAAACCCTGGTGTTGAGGTGTAGGAGCCAGCTACTACCGGCTAACTAAACCCTGGTGTTGAGGTGTAGGAGCCAGCTACTACCGGCTAACTAAACCCTGGTGTTGAGGTGTAGGAGCCAGCTACTACCGGCTAACTAAACCCTGGTGTTGAGGTGTAGGAGCCAGCTACTACCGGCTAACTAAACCCTGGTGTTGAGGTGTAGGAGCCAGCTACTACCGGCTAACTAAACCCTGGTGTTGAGGTGTAGGAGCCAGCTACTACCGGCTAACTAAACCCTGGTGTTGAGGTGTAGGAGCCAGCTACTACCGGCTAACTAAACCCTGGTGTTGAGGTGTAGGAGCCAGCTACTACCGGCTAACTAAACCCTGGTGTTGAGGTGTAGGAGCCAGCTACTACCGGCTAACTAAACCCTGGTGTTGAGGTATAGGAGCTACTACCGGCTAACTAAACCCTGGTGTTGAGGTGTACCAGCTACTACCGGCTAACTAAACCCTGGTGTTGAGGTGTACCAGCTACTACCGGCTAACTAAGGTGTACCAGCTACTACTGGCTAACTAAGGTGTACCAGCTACTACCGGCTAACTAAACCCTGGTGTTGAGGTGTAGGAGCCAGCTACTACCGACTAACTAAACCCTGGTGTTGAGGTGTAGGAGCCAGCTACTACCGGCTAACTAAACCCTGGTGTTGAGGTGTAGGAGCCAGCTACTACCGGCTAACTAAACCCTGGTGTTGAGGTGTAGGAGCCAGCTACTACCGGCTAACTAAACCCTGGTGTTGAGGTGTAGGAGCCAGCTACTACCGGCTAACTAAACCCTGGTGTTGAGGTGTAGGAGCCAGCTACTACCGGCTAACTAAACCCTGGTGTTGAGGTGTAGGAGCCAGCTACTACCGGCTAACTACACCCTGGTGTTGAGGTGTACCAGCTACTACCGGCTAACTAAACCCTGGTGTTGAGGTGTAGGAGCCAGCTACTGCTGGCTAACTAAACCCTGGTGTTGAGGTGTACCAGCTACTACCGGCTAACTAAACCCTGGTGTTGAGGTGTACCTGCGTAGGAGGTTCCTCCAGAACCCCAGGGTCAGGAGCAGGGTTGGTTCCCCAGGGATCACTGCTCTTCATGGGGGAAACAGAGGAGGACGGGGGCCCCCAGGGGTCTACTGGAGCCACTGGCTTTGGGGCTGCACCTGGACACACAGACACAACATGAGTCCCCCCCAGTAGACAGATGACAAGTCATTCCTGCTGTCTGTCACAATGCTGTTCCCTCGTTTTCAGATCACTACTGTTCTGGACGACTAACATCTCTCTCCCCCCTCTCTCCGGCCTCCCCCTCTCCGTCAGTCCCCCCCATCTCTCCACCCCCCGCCTCTCCCCACCCATCTCTCCCCCCTGCCTCTCTCCACCCCCCCCGCCTCTCTCTACCCCCCGCCTCTCTCTCTCTACCCCCCCTCTCTCTCTCCCCCCGCCTCTCTCTCTCTACCCCCCCTCTCTCTCTCCCCCCCGCCTCTCTCCACCCCTCTCTCCACCCCCCCGCCTCTCTCTCTCTCCCCCGCCTCTCTCCACCCCCCGCCTCTCTCTACCCCCCGCCTCTCTCTACCCCCCGCCTCTCTCTACCCCCCGCCTCTCTCTCTCTCCCCCCGCCTCTCTCTCTCTCTCCCCCCGCCTCTCTCCACCCCCCGCCTCTCTCCACCCCCCCGCCTCTCTTTCCCCCCGCCTCTCTCTCACCCCCCGCCTCTCTCTCTCCCCCCGCCTCTCTCCCTCTCCCCCCGCATCTCTCCACCCCCCGCCTCTCTCCACCCCCCGCCTCTCTCTCTCTCCCCCCGCCTCTCTCTCCCCCCGCCTCTCTCTCCCCCCGCCTCTCTCTCCCCCCGCCTCTCTCTCCCCCCGCCTCTCTCTCCCCCCGCCTCTCTCTCTCCCCCCCCGCCTCTCTCTCCCCCCGCCTCTCTCTCTCCCCCCTCTCAGTAGATATGTCAGGACCAGTATAGCAGCATTCCTGCTGAACAAAGAGCCACTGTTCTGAAAACTGCAGGTGTAGAGGAGACAAAGACAGTCCCTGTCCTTCCACACTGGTCCCTGTCCCCTTCCACACTGACAAACCCACTGGTCCCTGTCCCCTTCCACACTGACAAACCCACTGGTCCCTGTCCCCTTCCCCCACTGACAAACCCACTGGTCCCTGTCCCCTTTCCCCACTGACAAACCCACTGGTCCCTGTCCCCTTCCACACTGACAAACCCACTGGTCCCTGTCCCCCACTGACAAACCCACTGGTCCCTGTCCCCTTCCACACTGACAAACCCACTGGTCCCTGTCCCCCACTGACAAACCCACTGGTCCCTGTCCCCTTCCACACTGACAAACCCACTGGTCCCTGTCCCCCACTGACAAACCCACTGGTCCCTGTCCCCTTCAACACTGACAAACCCACTGGTCCCTGTCCCCTTCCACACTGACAAACCCACTGGTCCCTGTCCCCCACTGACAAACCCACTGGTCCCTGTCCCCTTCCCCCACTGACAAACCCACTGGTCCCTGTCCCCTTCCCCCACTGGTCCCTGTCCCCTTCCACCCACTGGTCCCTGTCCCCCACTGGTCCCCTTCCCCCACTGGTCCCTGTCCCCTTCCACCCACTGGTCCCTGTCCCTTTCCACCCACTGGTCCCTGTCCCCCACTGGTCCCTGTCCCCCACTGGTCCCTGTCCCCCACTGGTCCCTGTCCCCCACTGGTCCCTGTCCCCCACTGGTCCCTGTCCCCCACTGGTCCCTGTCCCCCACTGGTCCCTGTCCCCGGATTATCATACTGTTGTATTGAGTCAGGGACTCCCAGTGGTTCTTTGGGAACAGCGTGTCCCCTAATCTGGATTATCATACTGTTGTATTGTTCCAGGGACTCCCAGTGGTTCATTTGGGAACAGCGTGTCCCCTAATCTGGATTATCATACTGTTGTATTGTTCCAGGGACTCCCAGTGGTTCATTTGGGACAGCGTGTCCCCTAATCTGGATTATCATACTGTTGTATTGTTCCAGGGACTCCCAGTGGTTCATTTGGGACAGCGTGTCCCCTAATCTGGATTATCATACTGTTGTATTGTTCCAGGGACTCCCAGTGGTTCATTTGGGACAGCGTGTCCCCTAATCTGGATTATCATACTGTTATATTGTTCCAGGGACTCCCAGTGGTTCATTTGGGACAGCGTGTCCCCTAATCTGGATTATCATACTGTTGTATTGTTCCAGGGACTCCCAGTGGTTCATTTGGGAACAGCGTGTCCCCTAATCTGGATTATCATACTGTTGTATTGTTCCAGGGACTCCCAGTGGTTCATTTGGGACAGCGTGTCCCCTAATCTGGATTATCATACTGTTGTATTGTTCCAGGGACTCCCAGTGGTTCATTTGGGACAGCGTGTCCCCTAATCTGGATTATCATACTGTTGTATTGAGTCAGGGACTCCCAGTGGTTCATTTGGGACAGCGTGTCCCCTAATCTGGATTATCATACTGTTATATTGTTCCAGGGACTCCCAGTGGTTCATTTGGGACAGCGTGTCCCCTAATCTGGATTATCAGCTGTTGTATTGAGTCAGGGACTCCCAGTGGTTCATTTGGGACAGCGTGTCCCCTAATCTGGATTATCATACTGTTATATTGTTCCAGGGACTCCCAGTGGTTCATTTGGGACAGCGTGTCCCCTAATCTGGATTATCATACTGTTGTATTGTTCCAGGGACTCCCAGTGGTTCATTTGGGACAGCGTGTCCCCTAATCTGGATTATCATACTGTTGTATTGTTCCAGGGACTCCCAGTGGTTCATTTGGGACAGCGTGTCCCCTAATCTGGATTATCATACTGTTGTATTGTTCCAGGGACTCCCAGTGGTTCATTTGGAACAGCGTGTCCCCTAATCTGGATTATCATACTGTTGTATTGTTCCAGGGACTCCCAGTGGTTCATTTGGGAACAGCGTGTCCCCTAATCTGGATTATCATACTGTTGTATTGTTCCAGGGACTCCCAGTGGTTCATTTGGGAACAGCGTGTCCCCTAATCTGGATTATCATACTGTTGTATTGTTCCAGGGACTCCCAGTGGTTCATTTGGGAACAGCATGTCCCCTAATCTGGATTATCATACTGTTGTATTGTTCCAGGGACTCCCAGTGGTTCATTTGGGAACAGCGTGTCCCCTAATCTGGATTATCAGCTGTTGTATTGTTCCAGGGACTCCCAGTGGTTCATTTGGGACAGCGTGTCCCCTAATCTGGATTATCATACTGTTGTATTGTTCCAGGGACTCCCAGTGGTTCATTTGGGAACAGCGTGTCCCCTAATCTGGATTATCATACTGTTGTATTGTTCCAGGGACTCCCAGTGGTTCATTTGGGAACAGCGTGTCCCCTAATCTGGATTATCAGCTGTTGGCAAACACATGTTGATATCAAAAAGACGATTATCTTACTAATTAGTGATGCAGTGAATTCTACTAGATGAAAACCCTCAAAATGAGTTTTACATCCTGGCATTTAAAAGCACTCCATTATCTACATATCACATACCATAAAACATAATATTTTCACATTACCAACATACCTGCTATTTAGAGCACAAGGGGATTCAGACATGGTGTGTGTGTGTGTGTGTGTACCGTAGGCCTGCCAGGGGTCTGGTGCGGCAGCAGCTCCTCCTCCTCCTCCTCCTCCTCTCGCCCCCCAGGGGTCGGCCGAATCCCCCCCAGGAACATCCATCAGATCCAACAGAGAGGACTGGGCCTGCTGGGAGGAGAGAGATGACCACCCATTAGATCCTAACAGAGAGGACTGGGCCTGCTGGGAGGAGAGAGATGACCACCCATTAGATCCTAACAGAGAGGACTGGGCCTGCTGGGAGGAGAGAGATGACCACCCATTAGATCCTAACAGAGAGGACTGGGCCTGCTAGGAGGAGAGAGAGATGACCACCCATTAGATCCTAACAGAGAGGACTGGGCCTGCTGGGAGGAGAGAGAGAGAGAGAGATGACCACCCATTAGATCCTAACAGAGAGGACTGGGCCTGCTGGGAGGAGAGAGAGAGAGATGACCACCCATTAGATCCTAACAGAGAGGACTGGGCCTGCTGGGAGGAGAGAGAGAGAGAGAGAGAGATGACCACCCATTAGATCCTAACAGAGAGGACTGGGCCTGCTGGGAGGAGAGAGAGAGAGATGACCACCCATTAGATCCTAACAGAGAGGACTGGGCCTGCTGGGAAGAGAGAGAGAGAGAGAGATGGGATGGGATGCTAATATGACTCGGATTATCATCAACTTGCATGGGATGCTAATATGACTCGGATTATCGGCAACTAGCATGGGATGCTAATATGACTCGGATTATCGTCAACTAGCATGGGATACTAATATGACTAGCATGGGCTGCTAATATGACTAGCATGGGATGCTAAAATGACTAGCATGGGCTGCTAATATGACTAGCATGGGCTGCTAATATGACTAGCATGGGCTGCTAAGATGACTGGCATGGGCTGCTAAGATGACTGGCATGGGCTGCTAAAATGACTAGCATGGGCTGCTAAGATGACTAGCATGGGCTGCTAAGATGACTAGCATGGGATGCTAAAATGACTAGCATGGGCTGCTAAGATGACTAGCATGGGCTGCTAATATGACTAGCATGGACTGCTAATATGACTAGCATGGACTGCTAATATGACTAGCATGGACTGCTAATATGACTGGCATGGGCTGCTAAGATGACTAGCATGGGCTGCTAAAATGACTAGCATGGGATGCTAAGATGACTAGCATGGGCTGCTAATATGACTAGCATGGATTGCTAATATGACTAGGATTATCATCAACTAGCATGGGATGCTCTACATTCTCTACATTGACTGGTATTTCAATCAGCTGTGTGATGGGATGTAAAGCTGTCTCTCTCTACATCGACTGGTATTTCAATCAGCTGTGTGATGGGATGTAAAGCTCTCTCTCTCTACATCGACTGGTATTTCAATCAGCTGTGTGATGGGATGTAAAGCTGTCTCTCTCTCTACATCGACTGGTATTTCAATCAGCTGTGTGATGGGATGTAAAAGCTGTCTCTCTCTACATCGACTGGTATTTCAATCAGCTGTGTGATGGGATGTAAAGCTGTCTCTCTCTCTACAATCGACTGGTATTTCAATCAGCTGTGTGTTCTCAACTAGCCTACCTGGTTAAATAAAGGTGATTTGTGTTCCTACTCCAAACAACGGCACCCATTTGATTTATCATCTTTTGAATGCATTTTAAAAATCAGCCTGAGGTCGGGTATCAGAAACCCTGACACAGAGACAAAAACAACCGTCCTAACGAAAAACAAACAGTCAGACCAGCAGCAGTCTCATGAGGGGTCAATCAGTCAGCCCAGCAGGAGTCTCATGAGGGGTCAATCAGTCAGCCCGGCAGGAGTCTCATGAGGGGTCATCAGTCAGCCCAGCAGGAGTCTCATGAGGGTCAATCAGTCAGCCCAGCAGGAGTCTCATGAGGGGTCAATCAGTCAGCCCAGCAGCAGTCTCATGAGGGGTCAATCAGTCAGCCCGGCAGGAGTCTCATGAGGGGTCAATCAGTCAGCCCGGCAGGAGTCTCATGAGGGTCAATCAGTCAGCCCAGCAGGAGTCTCATGAGGGGTCAATCAGTCAGCCCGGCAGGAGTCTCATGAGGGTCAATCAGTCCACACAGCAGGAGTCTCATGAGGGTCAATCAGTCCACACAGCAGGAGTCTCATGAGGGTCAATCAGTCAGCCCAGCAGGAGTCTCATGAGGGTCAATCAGTCAGCCCAGCAGGAGTCTCATGAGGGGTCAATCAGTCAGCCCGGCAGCAGTCTCATGAGGGTCAATCAGTCAGCCCAGCAGCAGTCTCATGAGGGTCAATCAGTCAGCCCAGCAGCAGTCTCATGAGGGTCAATCAGCCAGCCCAGCAGCAGTCTCATGAGGATCAATCAGTCAGCCCAGCAGGAGTGTCATGAGGGTCAATCAGTCAGCCCAGCAGGAGTCTCATGAGGGTCAATCAGTCAGCCCAGCAGGAGTCTCATGAGGGGTCAATCAGTCAGCCCAGCAGCAGTCTCATGAGGGTCAATCAGTCAGCCCAGCAGCAGTCTCATGAGGGTCAATCAGTCAGCCCAGCAGGAGTCTCATGAGAGTCAATCAGTCAGCCCAGCAGGAGTATCATGAGGGGTCAATCAGTCAGCCCAGCAGCAGTCTCATGAGGGTCAATCAGTCAGCCCAGCAGGAGTCTCATGAGGGGTCAATCAGTCAGCCCAGCAGGAGTATCATGAGGGGTCAATCAGTCAGCCCAGCAGCAGTCTCATGAGGGTCAATCAGTCAGCCCAGCAGGAGTCTCATGAGGGTCAATCAGCCAGCAGTCTCATGAGGGTCAATCAGTCAGCCCGGCAGGAGTCTCATGAGGGGTCAATCAGTCAGCCCAGCAGGAGTCTCATGTGGGTCAATCAGTCAGCAGTCTCATGAGGGTCAATCAGCCAGACCAGCAGCAGTCTCATGAGGGGTCAATCAGTCAGCCCGGCAGGAGTCTCATGAGGGTCAATCAGTCGGCCCGGCAGGAGTCTCATGAGGGTAAATCAGTCAGCAGTCTCATGAGGGTCAATCAGTCCACATAGCAGCAGTCTCATGAGGGGTCAATCAGTCAGCCCAGCAGCAGTCTCATGAGGGGTCAATCAGTCCACACAGCAGCAGTCTCATGAGAGTCAATCAGTCAGCCCAGCAGGAGTCTCATGAGGGTCAATCAGCCAGCAGTCTCATGAGGGTCAATCAGTCAGCCCGGCAGGAGTCTCATGAGGGGTCAATCAGTCAGCCCAGCAGGAGTCTCATGTGGGTCAATCAGTCAGCCCAGCAGGAGTATCATGAGGGGTCAATCAGTCAGCCCAGCAGCAGTCTCATGAGGGTCAATCAGTCAGCCCAGCAGGAGTCTCATGAGGGTCAATCAGCCAGCAGTCTCATGAGGGTCAATCAGTCAGCCCGGCAGGAGTCTCATGAGGGGTCAATCAGTCAGCCCAGCAGGAGTCTCATGTGGGTCAATCAGTCAGCAGTCTCATGAGGGTCAATCAGCCAGACCAGCAGCAGTCTCATGAGGGGTCAATCAGTCAGCCCGGCAGGAGTCTCATGAGGGGGTCAATCAGTCAGCCCGGCAGGAGTCTCATGAGGGTAAATCAGTCAGCAGTCTCATGAGGGTCAATCAGTCCACATAGCAGCAGTCTCATGAGGGGTCAATCAGTCAGCCCAGCAGCAGTCTCATGAGGGGTCAATCAGTCCACACAGCAGAAGTCTCATGAGAGTCAATCAGTCAGCCCAGCAGGAGTCTCATGAGGGTCAATCAGCCAGCAGTCTCATGAGGGTCAATCAGTCAGCCCGGCAGGAGTCTCATGAGGGGTCAATCAGTCAGCCCAGCAGGAGTCTCATGTGGGTCAATCAGTCAGCAGTCTCATGAGGGTCAATCAGCCAGACCAGCAGCAGTCTCATGAGGGGTCAATCAGTCAGCCCGGCAGGAGTCTCATGAGGGGTCAATCAGTCAGCCCGGCAGGAGTCTCATGAGGGTAAATCAGTCAGCAGTCTCATGAGGGTCAATCAGTCCACACAGCAGCAGTCTCATGAGGGGTCAATCAGTCCACATAGCAGCAGTCTCATGAGGGGTCAATCAGTCAGCCCAGCAGCAGTCTCATGAGGGGTCAATCAGTCCACACAGCAGCAGTCTCATGAGGGTCAATCAGCTATGAGAAAAACAGACTACCGACCTACAGCCATAACATGGGAAACACTGAGATAGTTCTCTGTCTGTACCTCTCTCTTCTCTGTCTGTACCTCTCTCTTCTCTGTCTGTACCCCTCTCTTCTCTGTCTGTACCCCTCTCTCTTCTCTGTACCTCTCTCTCTTCTCTGTACCTCTCTCTCTCTTCTCTCGTCTGTACCTCTCTCTCTCTCTTCTCTGTCTGTACCTCTCTCTCTCTACCTCTCTCTCTCTTCTCTGTCTGTACCTCTCTCTCTTCTCTGTCTGTACCTCTCTCTCCTTCTCTGTCTGTACCTCTCTCTCTCTCTTCTCTGTCTGTACCTCTCTCTCTCTTCTCTGTCCTGTACCTCTCTCTCTCTTCTCTGTCTGTACCTCTCTCTCTCTTCTCTGTCTGTACATCTCTCTCTCTCTCTGTCTGGTACCTCTCTCTCTCTATCTCTTGTCGGTACCTCTCTCTCTCTCTCTGTCTGTACTCTCTCTCTCTCTTCTCCTGTCGGTACTCTCTCTCTCTTCTCTGTCGGACCTCTCCTCCTCTTCTCTGTCTGTACCTCTCTCTCTCTCTCTGTCTGTACCTCTCTCTCGCTTCTCTGTCTGTACCTCTCTCTCCTCTCTCCTGTCTGTAACCTCTCTCTCTCTTCTTGTCTGTACCCTCTCTCTCTCTTCTCTGTCTGTACCTCTCTCCTCTTCTCTGTCCTGTAACCTCTCTCTCTTCTCTGGCTGTACCTCTCTCTCCTTCTCTGTCTGTTACCTCTCTCTCTTCTCTTTCTGTACCTCTCTCATCTTCTCTGTCTGTACCTCTCTCTCTCTTCTCTGTCTGTACCTCTCTCTCTTCTCTGTCTGTACCCCTCTCTCTTCTCTGTCTGTACCTCTCTCTTCTCTGTCTGTACCTCTCTCTTCTTCTTGGCTAGTTTCCAGAGCCAGTGTCACCGAGGGCTTTTCCTTTACGACTCTCCTCGAGTGCCATCTGGAGTCTCAGGTCATCTCCCCGACGCATCCTGTCCTCCTACACAGAGAGAGACAGGGACACACAGGGAGCGAGCGAGAGAGTGAGCGAGACAGGGACACACAGAGAGCGAGAAAGACACAGAGAGAGAGAGAAAACCAGGGACACAGAGAGAGAGAGAGACAGGGACACAGAGAGAGAGACAGGGACACAGGGACACAGAGAGAGAGAGACAGGGACACAGGGACACAGAGAGAGAGAGACAGGGACACAGAGAGAGACAGGGACACACAGAGAGAGAGACAGGGACACAGACAGAGAGAGAGACAGGGACACAGAGAGAGAGAGAGACAGGGACACAGAGAGAGACAGGGACACAGAGAGAGAGAGAGAGAGAGACAGGGACACAGAGAGAGACAGGGACACAGAGAGAGACAGGGACACAGAGAGAGAGAGAGAGACAGGGACACAGAGAGAGAGAGAGAGACAGGGACACAGAGAGAGAGACAGGGACACAGAGAGAGAGAGAGACAGGGACACAGAGAGAGAGAGAGAGACAGGGACACACAGAGAGAGAGAGAGACAGGGACACAAGAGAGAGAGAGAGAAGAGAGAGAGAGAGAGAGAGAGAGAGAGAGAGAGACAGGACACAGAGAGAGAGAGACAGAACACACAGAGAGAGAGAAGAGAGACAGGGACACAGAGAGAGAGAGAGAGACAGGGACAACAGAGAGAGAGAGAGAGAGAGAGAGAGAGAGAGAGACAGGGACACAGAGAGAGAGAGAGAGGAGAGAGAGATAAACAGGGAGACAGGGACACAGAGAGAGAGAGAGACAGGGACACAGAGAGAGAGAGAGACAGGGACACAGAGAGAGAGAGAGAGAGAGAGAGAGAGAGAGACAGGGACACAGAGAGAGAGAGA
>NW_022262953.1:0-43366 GCF_002021735.2 Oncorhynchus kisutch | reverse complement strand
GGAGTAGACGACGACAGCATGGTCGGAGACAGATGACATATACATTCTCTACTTCCGGTCTGCCTTGCTTTGCTGCCTCTCCCACTCTTCACCCCCCGCCCCCCGCCCCCCCCCCCCCCTTCCCCCCTCTGTATGTCCCATCTCCCCCTGCGTACCACGAACAGCCTTCCATTGGAGTTACACAAGAAAGGGGGCAGCACTGAGCCGTCTCCCCCTGCAGTACACCGACGGCCTTCCATTGGAGTTACACAATGAAAGGGGCAGCACTGAGCAGTCTCCCCCTGCAGTACCACGAACGGCCTTCCATTGGAGTTACTCAATGAAAGGGGGCAGCACTGAGCCGTCTCCCCCTGCAGTACCCCGGACGGCCCTTCCATTGGAGTTACTCAATGAAAGGGGGCAGCACTGAGCCGTCTCCCCCTGCAGTACCCCGGACGGCCTTCCATTGGAGTTACTCAATGAAAGGGGGCAGCACTGAGCCGTCTCCCCATGCAGTACCACGGACGGCCTTCCATTGGAGTTACTGAGTCTTTACAAATACTTTTTTTCCTAACCCACTACATATTAAATATTCAGTCAGACTCCATCCTAACCCACTACATGTTCAGTCAGACTCCATCCTAACCCACTACATATTCAGTCAGACTCCATCCTAACCCACTACATATTCAGTGTGACTCCATCCTAACCCACTACATATTCAGTCTGATTCAGACTCCAGGCAGCCAGCCAGCCAGTGAGCCAGCCAGTCAGCTAGTGAGCCAGCCAGTGAGCCAGCCAGCCAGTCAGCCAGCCAGTCAGCCAGTCAGCAGTCAGTCAGCCAGTCAGCCAGTCAGTCAGCCAGTCAGTCAGTCAGTCAGCTAGTCAGTCAGCCAGTCAGCCAGTCAGCCAGTCAGCCAGTCAGCCAGTCAGCCAGCCAGCTAGTCAGCCAGTCAGCCAGTCAGTCAGCCAGTCAGCTAGTCAGTCAGCCAGTCAGTCAGTCAGTCAGCTAGTCAGCTAGTCAGCCAGTCAGCCAGTCAGCCAGTCAGCCAGCCAGTCAGCCAGTCAGCCAGTCAACAGACAGTCAGCCAGTCAGCCAGCCAGTCAGCCAGTTAGTCAGCCAGCCAGCCAGTCAGTCAGTCAGCCAGTCAGTCAGCCAGCCAGCCAGCCAGTCAGCCAGCCAGTCAGCCAGCCAGTCAGCCAGCCAGTCAGCCAGTCAGCCAGCCAGTCAGCCAGCCAGCCAGCCAGCCAGTCAGCCAGTCAGCCAGCCAGCCAGCCAGTCAGCCAGTCAGCCAGCCAGCCAGCCAGTCAGCAAGTCAGCCAGTCAGCCATTATACTAACCCTGTCTCATATAGACACTACACATTATAACCTCAGACCATCTACTGATACATTATACTAACCCTGTCTCATATAGGACACTATACATTATAACCTCAGACCATCTACTGATACATTATACTAACCCTGTCTCATATAGACACTATACATTATAACCTCAGACCATCTACTGATACATTATACTAACCCTGTCTCATATAGACACTATACATTATAACCTCAGACCATCTACTGATACATTATACTAACCCTGTCTCATATAGACACTATACATTATAACCTCAGACCATCTACTGATACATTATACTAACCCTGTCTCATATAGACACTATACATTATAACCTCAGACCATCTACTGATACATTATACTAACCCTGTCTCATATAGACACTATACATTATAACCTCAGACCATCTACTGATACATTATACTAACCCTGTCTCATATAGACACTATACATTATAACCTCAGACCATCTACTGATACATTATACTAACCCTGTCTCATATAGACACTATACATTATAACCTCAGACCATCTACTGATACATTATACTAACCCTGTCTCATATAGACACTATACATTATAACCTCAGACCATCTACTGATACATTATACTAACCCTGTCTCATATAGACACTATACATTATAACCTCAGACCATCTACTGATACATTATACTAACCTGTCTCATATAGACACTATACATTATAACCTCAGACCATCTACTGATACATTATACTAACCCTGTCTCATATAGACACTATACATTATAACCTCAGACCATCTACTGATACATTATACTAACCCTGTCTCATATAGACACTATACATTATAACCTCAGACCATCTACTGATACATTATACTAACCCTGTCTCATATAGACACTATACATTATAACCTCAGACCATCTACTGATACATTATACTAACCCTGTCTCATATAGACACTATACATTATAACCTCAGACCATTCTACTGATACATTATACTAACCCTGTCTCATAAAGACACTACACACCTTGCATTATAACCTCATTATATATTATATTAACCCTAAGGAGAGGGAGAGACCAATGAGACGCCAGAGGAGAGAGAGGGAGTCACTCCACAGCCTTGGTGAACAATACCCAGAACCTTCCACTGTCTGGAATCTCAAAAATGTTCCCTGGCAACACCCTCCAGCCCCACTCTCATTGGCCAGTGCCTGTCCAGCCTCGTTTCTATTGGCTGATCTCTGCTTCCTTCCTTCAGAGGAGGATGATGATTCAGCTGCTACGGTTTCCACCACATGTATCAAAACCACACACACACACACACGGAGGTGAGACCTTGGAGCTCCACTGCTGTGAACTAAAGGTTAGAGGTCAGAGGTCAGAGGTGACTGGGGCCAGAGGGAGAGGAACGGTTGTTTCTTCTCTCTCCACGTGAAGGGTGTTTGTGAAGGGGAGATAAACACGGAGCTCTTCAGAGAAGAAGAACAGACTCCAGTCACGTGAAGGAGGGAAGGGGAACAGGCTCCAGTCACGTGAAGGAGGGAAGGGGAACAGGCTCCAGTCACGTGAAGGAGGGAAGGGGAACAGACTCCAGTCACGTGAAGGAGAGAAGGGGAACAGACTCCAGTCACGTGAGGAGAGAAGGGGAACAGACTCCAGTCACGTGAAGGAGGGAACAGACTCCAGTCACGTGAAGGAGAGAACAGACTCCAGTCACGTGAAGGAGAGAACAGACTCCAGTCACGTGAAGGAGAGAACAGACTCCAGTCACGTGAAGGAGAGAACAGACTCCAGTCACGTGAAGGAGAGAAGGGGAACAGACTCCAGTCACGTGAAGGAGAGAAGGGGAACAGACTCCAGTCACGTGAAGGAGAGAAGGGGAACAGACTCCAGTCACGTGAAGGAGAGAAGGGGAACAGACTCCAGTCACGTGAAGGAGAGAAGGGGAACAGACTCCAGTCACGTGAAGGAGAGAAGGGGAACAGACTCCAGTCACGTGAAGGAGAGAAGGGGAACAGACTCCAGTCACGTGAAGGAGAGAAGGGGAACAGACTCCAGTCACGTGAAGGAGAGAAGGGGAACAGACTCCAGTCACGTGAAGGAGAGAAGGGGAACAGACTCCAGTCACGTGAAGGAGAGAAGGGGAACAGACTCCAGTCACGTGAAAGAGAGAAGGGGGAACAGACTCCAGTCACGTGAAGGAGAGAAGGGGAACAGACTCCAGTCACGTGAAGGAGAGAAGGGGAACAGACTCCAGTCACGTGAAGGAGAGAAGGGGAACAGACTCCAGTCACGTGAAGGAGAGAAGGGGAACAGACTCCAGTCACGTGAAGGAGAGAAGGGGAACAGACTCCAGTCACGTGAAGGAGAGAATGGTTCTGAATGGTTCAGTAGGGTCTATCTCCAACATGTCATTAACATGCTACCCCCCCCCCCCCCCAAAAAGGTGGGACTGTGTAACCTAAAACCATCCCATAATAAGCACCGAGCTCTGTTGACAGAGAGGTGGCACTAAGTCAGCCTTTTTTGGGGGGGTTTACATGTTGTGGTGTTCGTCTGAAAAGTCGTTTCCGAAGGTCCCTAAAAGCTAACGTGAAACGAGCTGAAAGGTCAAAAGAGGAGTTTTGATTGGACGCTGGTTTTAGGAAGAAGAAAGATCAAACCTCCAACACCATCTTAAACCCTTAGTGTCTCAGCCTGTGTGTGTGTGTGTGTGTGTGTGTGTGTGTGTGTGTGTGTGTGTGTGTGTGTGTGTGTGTGTGTGTGTGTATGTGTGTGTGTGTCTGTAATATAGTTAGATCTACTCACAGCCGTGGTAAGATGCAGGTGACCCCTCCGACTTGCCATACTCCTCGCTGTAGGAGGTCGACAGGTTGGGTTGAGACGAACCTCGGCCAAAACCCTGACCCGGTGTCACCGCCCCTGTAGTGGTGACCTGAGCCATCCTCTCCTTCGTCTTCAGAGCCTGGGAACGCTCACCTGGACAGGAACACCATCCTCATCATTAACATCACCTGGACAGACCTAGTGGTCTATGACAGACAGCACATGACTCCAGACAGACAGCACATGACTCCAGACAGACAGTACATTACTACAGACAGACCTAGTGGTCTATGACAGACAGTACATTACTCCAGACAGACAGTACATGACTCCAGACAGACCTAGTGGTCTATGACAGACAGTACATGACTCCAGACAGACCTAGTGGTCTATGACAGACAGCACATGACTCCAGACAGACAGTACATGACTCCAGACAGACCTAGTGGTCTATGACAGATAGTACATTACACCAGACAGACAGTACATGACTCCAGACAGACCTAGTGGTCTATGACAGACAGTACATGACTCCAGACAGGCAGTACATGACTCCAGACAGGCAGTACATGACTCCAGACAGGCAGTACATTACCCCAGACAGACAGTACATGACTCCAGACAGACCTAGTGGTCTATGACAGACAGTACATGACTCCAGACAGACCTAGTGGTCTATGACAGACAGCACATGACTCCAGACAGACAGTACATGACTCCAGACAGACAGACAGGACATTACCCCAGACAGAGAGTACATGACTCCAGACAGACATAGTGGTCTATGACAGATAGTACATTACACCAGACAGACAGTACATGACTCCAGACAGACCTAGTGGTCTATGACAGACAGTACATGACTCCAGACAGGCAGTACATGACTCCAGACAGGCAGTACATGACTCCAGACAGGCAGTACATTACCCCAGATAGAGAGTGCATGACTCCAGACAGACAGTACATGACTCCAGACAGACAGTACATGACTCCAGACAGACCTAGTGGTCTATGACAGACAGTACATGACTCCAGACAGACAGTACATGACTCCAGACAGACAGTACATGACTCCAGACAGACAGTACATGACTCCAGACAGACAGTACATGACTCCAAACAGACCTAGTGGTCTATGACAGACAGTACATGACTCCAAACAGACCTAGTGGTCTATGACAGACAGTACATGACTCCAGACAGACAGACAGTACATGACTCCAGACAGACAGACATGACAGCAGGACCACCACCTCCCTCTTCCTCCTCCTCACCTTTCAGTCTCTCCTCATCTTTCAACAGGACCACCACCTCCCTCTTCCTCCTCCTCCTCACCTTTCAGTCTCTCCTCAACTTTCAGCAGGACCACCACCTCCCTCTTCCTCCTCATCTTTCAGCAGGACCACCACCTCCCTTTTCCTCATCTTTCAGCAGGACCACCACCTTCCTCTTCCTCACCTTTCAGTCTCTCCTCATCTTTCAACAGGACCACCACCTCCCTCTTCCTCCTCATCTTTCAAAAGGACCACCACCTCACTCTTCCTCCTCCTCACCTTTCAGTCTCTCCTCATCTTTCAGCAGGACCACCACCTCCCTCTTCCTCCTCCTCACCTTTCAGTCTCTCCTCATCTTTCAACAGGACCACCACCTCCCTCTTCCTCACCTTTCAGTCTCTCCTCATCTTTCAACAGGACTACCACCTTCCTCTTCCTCCTCCTCACCTTTCAGTCTCTCCTCATCTTTCAGCAGGACCACCACCTCCCTCTTCCTCCTCCTCACCTTTCAGTCTCTCCTCATCTTTCAACAGGACCACCACCTTCCTCTTCCTCCTCCTCCTCCTCCTCACCTTTCAGTCTCTCCTCATCTTTCAGCAGGACCACCACCTCCCTCTTCCTCACCTTTCAGTCTCTCCTCATCTTTCAACAGGACCACCTCCCTCCTCTTCCTCACCTTTCAGTCTCTCCTCATCTTTCAACAGGACCACCACCTTCCTCCCCCTCCTCACCTTTCAGTCTCTCCTCATCTTTCAGCAGGACCACCACCTCCCTCTTCCTCCTCCTCCTCCTCACCTTTCAGTCTCTCCTCATCTTTCAACAGGACCACCACCTCCCTCTTCCTCCTCCTCACCTTTCAGTCTCTCCTCATCTTTCAGCAGGACCACCACCTCCCTCTTCCTCATCTTTCAGTCTCTCCTCATCTTTCAACAGGACCACCACCTTCCTCCTCCTCTTCCTCACCTTTCAGTCTCTCCTCATCTTTCAACAGGACCACCACCTCCCTCTTCCTCCTCCTCACCTTTCAGTCTCTCCTCATCTTTCAGCAGGACCACCACCTCCCTCTTCCTCCTCCTCACCTTTCAGTCTCTCCTCATCTTTCAGCAGGACCACCACCTCCCTCTTCCTCCTCCTCACCTTTCAGTCTCTCCTCATCTTTCAACAGGACCACCACCTCCCTCCTCCTCTTCCTCCTCCTCACCTTTCAACAGGACCACCACCTCCCTCTTCCTCCTCCTCCTCCTCACCTTTCAGTCTCTCCTCATCTTTCAACAGGACCACCACCTCCCTCTTCCTCCTCCTCACCTTTCAGTCTCTCCTCATCTTTCAACAGGACCACCACCTCCCTCTTCCTCACCTTTCAACAGGACCACCACCTCCCTCTTCCTCACCTTTCAGTCTCTCCTCATCTTTCAACAGGACCACCACCTCCCTCTTCCTCTTCCTCACCTTTCAGTCTCATCTTTCAGCAGTACCACCACCTTCCTCTTCCTCCTCCTCACCTTTCAGCAGGACCACCACCTCCCTCTTCCTCCTCCTCTTCACCTTTCAGTCTCTCCTCATCTTTCAACAGGACCACCACCTGCCTCTTCCTCCTCCTCACCTTTCAGTCTCTCCTCATCTTTCAACAGGACCACCACCTCCCTCTTACTCCTCACCTTTCAGTCTCTCCTCAACTTTCAGCAGGACCACCACCTTCCTCTTCCTCATCCTCATCTTTCAGCAGGACCACCACCTCCCTTTTCCTCATCTTTCAGCAGGACCACCACCTCCCTTTTCCTCCTCCTCACCTTTCAGTCTCTCCTCATCTTTCAACAGGACCACCACCTCCCTCTCCCTCACCCTTCAGTCTCTCCTCATCTTTCAACAGGACCACCACCTTCCTCTTCCTCCTCCTCCTCCTCCTCACCTTTCAGTCTCTCCTCATCTTTCAGCAGGACCACCTTCCTCCTCCTCCTCACCTTTCAGTCTCTCCTCATCTTTCAGCAGGACCACCACCTCCCTCTTCCTCACCTTTCAGCAGGACCACCAACTCCCTCTTCCTCCTCCTCACCTTTCAGTCTCTCCTCATCTTTCAGTAGGACCACCACCTCCCTCTTCCTCCTCCTCTTCACCTTTCAGTCTCTCCTCATCTTTCAACAGGACCACCACCTCCCTCTTCCTCCTCCTCCTCACCTTTCAGTCTCTCCTCAACTTTCAGCAGGACCACCACCTCCCTCTTCCTCACCTTCTAACAGGACCACCACCTTCCTCTTCCTCATCCTCATCTTTCAGCAGGACCACCACCTCCCTTTTCCTCATCTTTCAGCAGGACCACCACCTTCCTCTTCCTCCTCCTCCTCACCTTTCAGTCTCTCCTCATCTTTCAACAGGACCACCACCTCCCTCTTCCTCCTCATCTTTCAAAAGGACCACCACCTCACTCTTCCTCCTCCTCACCTTTCAGTCTCTCCTCATCTTTCAGCAGGACCACCACCTCCCTCTTCCTCCTCCTCACCTTTCAGTCTCTCCTCATCTTTCAACAGGACTACCACCTTCCTCTTCCTCCTCCTCACCTTTCAGTCTCTCCTCATCTTTCAACAGGACCACCACCTCCCTCTCCCTCACCTTTCAGTCTCTCCTCATCTTTCAACAGGACCACCACCTTCCTCTTCCTCCTCCTCCTCACCTTTCAGTCTCTCCTCATCTTTCAGCAGGACCACCTTCCTCCTCCTCCTCACCTTTCAGTCTCTCCTCATCTTTCAGCAGGACCACCACCTCCCTCTTCCTCACCTTTCAGCAGGACCACCAACTCCCTCTTCCTCCTCCTCACCTTTCAGTCTCTCCTCATCTTTCAGTAGGACCACCACCTCCCTCTTCCTCCTCCTCTTCACCTTTCAGTCTCTCCTCATCTTTCAACAGGACCACCACCTCCCTCTTCCTCCTCACCTTTCAGTCTCTCCTCAACTTTCAGCAGGACCACCACCTCCCTCTTCCTCACCTTCTAACAGGACCACCACCTTCCTCTTCCTCATCCTCATCTTTCAGCAGGACCACCACCTCCCTTTTCCTCATCTTTCAGCAGGACCACCACCTTCCTCTTCCTCCTCCTCCTCACCTTTCAGTCTCTCCTCATCTTTCAACAGGACCACCACCTCCCTCTTCCTCCTCATCTTTCAAAAGGACCACCACCTCACTCTTCCTCCTCCTCACCTTTCAGTCTCTCCTCATCTTTCAGCAGGACCACCACCTCCCTCTTCCTCCTCCTCACCTTTCAGTCTCTCCTCATCTTTCAACAGGACCACCACCTCCCTCTTCCTCCTCCTCCTCACCTTTCAGTCTCTCCTCATCTTTCAACAGGACCACCACCTCCCTCTCCCTCACCTTTCAGTCTCTCCTCATCTTTCAACAGGACCACCTCCCTCCTCTTCCTCCTCCTCCTCACCTTTCAGTCTCTCCTCATCTTTCAACAGGACCACCACCTTCCTCCCCCTCCTCACCTTTCAGTCTCTCCTCACCTTTCAGCAGGACCACCACCTCCCTCTTCCTCACCTTTCAGTCTCTCCTCATCTTTCAGCAGGACCACCACCTCCCTCTTCCTCACCTTTCAGTCTCTCCTCATCTTTCAGCAGGACCACCACCTCCCTCTTCCTCATCTTTCAGTCTCTCCTCATCTTTCAACAGGACCACCACCTCCCTCTTCCTCCTCCTCCTCACCTTTCAGTCTCTCCTCATCTTTCAACAGGACCACCACCTCCCTCTTCCTCCTCCTCACCTTTCAGTCTCTCCTCATCTTTCAGCAGGACCACCACCTCCCTCTTCCTCCTCCTCACCTTTCAGTCTCTCCTCATCTTTCAACAGGACCACCACCTCCCTCCTCCTCTTCCTCCTCCTCACCTTTCAACAGGACCACCACCTCCCTCCTCCTCTTCCTCCTCCTCACCTTTCAACAGGACCACCACCTCCCTCTTCCTCTTCCTCACCTTTCAGTCTCTCCTCATCTTTCAACAGGACCACCACCTCCCTCTTCCTCCTCCTCCTCCTCACCTTTCAGTCTCTCCTCATCTTTCAACAGGACCACCACCTCCCTCTTCCTCACCTTTCAGTCTCTCCTCATCTTTCAACAGGACCACCACCTCCCTCTTCCTCCTCCTCCTCCTCACCTTTCAGTCTCTCCTCATCTTTCAACAGGACCACCACCTCCCTCTTCCTCCTCCTCACCTTTCAGTCTCTCCTCATCTTTCAGCAGGACCACCACCTCCCTCTTCCTCATCTTTCAGTCTCTCCTCATCTTTCAACAGGACCACCACCTTCCTCCTCCTCCTCTTCCTCACCTTTCAGTCTCTCCTCATCTTTCAACAGGACCACCACCTCCCTCTTCCTCCTCCTCACCTTTCAGTCTCTCCTCATCTTTCAGCAGGACCACCACCTCCCTCTTCCTCCTCCTCACCTTTCAGTCTCTCCTCATCTTTCAACAGGACCACCACCTCCCTCTTCCTCCTCCTCACCTTTCAGTCTCTCCTCAATCTTCAACAGGACCACCACCTCCCTCTTCCTCCTCCTCCTCACCTTTCAGTCTCTCCTCATCTTTCAACAGGACCACCAGCTGTTTGCTCTTCTCTCTGACGTTGATTCCCTGGTCTTTTCCGTCTCTGTCTATGTATTGAAAGTCCTTCAGAGTCTGGATGGCGAAGATGTTCTCTTTACACTGCAGAGCCACGCGCTCTGACCCAGTCTGGAAAACACACACAACATATTAACACATTAACACTGCAGGAACCTCCCGGGTGGCGCAGTGGTCTAAGGCACTGCATCTGTGCCACCAGACTCTGGGTTCGTAGCCGGCCGCGATCGGGAGGCCGGAAGCCAGCGTCGTCCGGGTTACGGGAAGGCTTGGCCCGGATATCCTTGTCTCATAGCAACTCCTGCTGCAGTGCACGCTAACCAGGTCGCCAGGTGCACGGTGTTTCCTCCGACACATAGGTGCGGCTGGCTTCCGGGTTGGATGGGCGCTGTGTTAAGAAGCAGTGCGGCTTGGTTGGGTTTCCGGAGGACGCATAGCTCTCGACCTTCGCCTCTCCCGAGTCCGTACGGAAGTTGCAGCGATGAGACAAGACTTTAAACCAATTGGATAAAATAGGAGAAAAAAAGGCACAAAAACAAACAACACTGCAAAAAATCTCAAAGGGGTCGAATCCAAGGAGAACGACATGTTCAGCTCAGACGTTACGGATACCAGTTAGGATCCTGACTAAAGCGTTTATAGACAACGAAGCCAAAAACCTTGGGAGGAGTTCCTTTGTTTGGGATGCGCATCCCCCCCGTCAGGAGACTGATAAGATTTTGTCACGGGGTCCTCAGATCCTCAAAAAGGTTCTACAGCTGCACCATCGAGAGCATCCTGACCGGTTGCATCACCACCTGGTATGCCAACTGCTCGGCATCTGACCGTAAGGCGCTACGGAGGCGAACGGCCCAGTACATCACACAGAGGCGAACGGCCCAGTACATCACACAGAGGCGAACGGCCCAGTACATCACACAGAGGCGAACGGCCCAGTACATCACACAGAGGCTAACGGCCCAGTACATCACACAGAGGCGAACGGCCCAGTACATCACACAGAGGCGAACGGCCCATCCAGTCAGCGTTTCACAGTTCAAGTCTACACTTGTTTTATTATTATTATTATTATTATTATATTTCTTATTTCTTCTTATTATTTTATTCATATTATGTATTATTGTTGTATTATTATTATTAATTATTATTATTATTATTATTATGTATTATTGTTGTATTATTATTTATTATTATTATTATGTATTATTGTTGTATTATTATTTATTATTATTATTATGTATTATTGTTGTATTATTATTTATTATTATTATTATGTATTATTGTTGTATTATTAATTATTATTATTATTATGTATTATTATTATTATTATGAATTATTGTTGTATTATTAATTATTATTATTATTTATTATTGTTGTATTATTAATTATTATTATTATTTATTATTGTTGTATTATTATGTATTATTGTTGTATTATTAATTTTTATTATTATTTATTATTGTTGTATTATTATGTATTATTGTTGTATTATTAATTATTATTATTATTTATTATTGTTGTATTATTATTTATTATGTATTATTATGTATTATTGTTGTATTATTAATTATTATTATTATTTATTATTGTTGTATTATTATTATTATGTATTATTGTTGTATTATTAATTATTATTATTATTTATTATTGTTGTATTATTATGTATTATTGTTGTATTATTAATTATTATTATTATGTATTATTGTTGTATTATTATTTATTATGTATTATTATGTATTATTGTTGTATTATTAATTATTATTATTATTATGTATTATTTATTATTATTATTATGTATTATTGTTGTATTATTATGTATTATTGTTGTATTATTAATTATTATTATTATTTATTATTGTTGTATTATTATGTATTATTGTTGTATTATTAATTATTATTATTATTATGTATTATTTATTATTATTATTATGTATTATTGTTGTATTATTATGTATTATTGTTGTATTATTAATTATTATTATTATTAATTATTGTTGTATTATTATTTATTATTATGTATTATTGTTGTATTATTAATTATTATTATTATTATTATTATTGTTATTATTGTTATTATTATTATTTATTATTGTTGTATTATTATTTAATTATTATTATTTATTATTGTTGTATTATTATTTAATTATTATTATTATGTATTATTGTTGTATTATTATTTATTATGTATTATTATGTATTATTGTTGTATTATTAATTATTATTATTATTATTATTATTATTATTGTTATTATTATTATTATTGTATTATTATTAATTATTATTATTATTATTATTATTATTATTATTATTATTATTGTTATTATTATTATTGTTATTATTCTTATTACTGGTATCAGGGGTGGGGCGTTACCTTAATCAGGTAGTTCTTATTACTGGTATCAGGGGTGGGGCGTTACCTTAATAAGGTAGTTCTTATTACTGGTATCAGGGGTGGGGCGTTACCTTGATCAGGTAGTTCTTATTACTGGTATCAGGGGTGGGGCGTTACCTTAACCAGGTAGTACTTATTACTGGTATCAGGGGTGGGGCGTTACCTTAACCAGGTAGTTCTTATTACTGGTATCAGGGGTGGGGCGTTACCTTAATCAGGTAGTTCTTATTACTGGTATCAGGGGTGGGGCGTTACCGTAACCAGGTAGTTCTTATTACTGGTATCAGGGGTGGGGCGTTACCTTAATCAGGTAGTTCTTATTACTGGTATCAGGGGTGGGGCGTTACCTTAATCAGGTAGTTCTTATTATTGGTATCAGGGGTGGGGCGTTACCTTAATCAGTTAGTTCTTATTACTGGTATCAGGGGTGGGGCGTTACCTTAACCAGGTAGTCGAGCAGCGTCAGCGCCTTGTAAACGTGTCTCCAGTTCTTCCCGTGGTCGTTGAGGCGTCTCCAGATCATACTCATGATCTCACTGAACGCCACGACGTTGTAGGTCAGGTCGGCCACCTCTGACATCAGAGAGGACGAGGGGCCCCAGGGGTCGTTGGAGGTGGACTCTCGGACCTTCTTCTCCGCGTCGGAGTAGTTGTTCACCATGTTCTTCACAGAACGTCTGATCGTGGAGCTCGGCATAGTGGTGGTCACACACACACACACGCGCTACCACGACTGGGACACACAGTCAAGAGTGTGTGTGTGTGTGTGTTGGGGGGGGGAGTTTGTCTGTCCGAATCCGTTCTCGCTGCACTGGCAGCGTTGTGTGTGTGTGTGTGTCACCGAGTGTGTGTGTGTGATCAGGGCGCCTCCGCGGGCCAGCAGTGTGTTCCACAGTCCTCACAGACAACAGCCTGTTAGAACCATCTCCACACACACAGAGCTGGACGCACACACAGCCACGCCATCACCTGAGGAGAGAGAGAGAGGGGGGGGGTTATAGTATGGCGAGAGAAGGGGGAAAGACCGAGACAGAGAGACAGACAGAAAGAGAGACAGAAAAGGAAATGTGACTCCTGCCTCCCCCCAGCCCTGCCTCCTCACCCTCCCCCCAACCCTGCCTCCTCACCCTCCCCCCAACCCTGCCTCCTCACCCTCCCCCCAACCCTGCCTCCTCACCCTCTCCCCAACCCTGCCTCCTCACCCCGCCTCCCAACCCTGCCTCCTCACCCCGCCTCCCAACCCTGCCTCCTCGCCCTGCCTCCTCACCCTCCCCCCAGCCCTGCCTCCTCACCCTCCCCCCAGCCCTGCCTCCTCACCCTCCCCCCAAACCTGTCTCCTCACCCTACCTCCCCCCTCCTCACCCAACCCTCACCCTACCTCCCCCCAACCCTCCCTCCTCAACCTGCCTCCCCCAACCCTGCCTCCCCAACCCTCCCTCCTCAACCTGCCTCCTCCCTCCTCACCCTACCTCCCCCCCTCCTCACCCTACCTCCCCCCAACCCTCCCTCCTCAACCTGCCTTCCGCCTCCCCCAAACCCTCCCTTCTCACCCTGCCTCCCCCCTCCTCACCCAACCCCTACCTCCCCCCAACCCTCCCTCCTCACCCTGCCTCCCCCTACCTCCCCCCAACCCTCCCTCCTCCCCCAACCCTCCCTCCTCACCCTGCCTCCCCCTACCTCCCCCCAACCCTCCCTCCTCCCCCCAACCCTCGCTCCTCCCCCTACCTCACCCCAACCCCCTCTCCTCTCCCTGCCTCCCCCAACCCTCACCCTACCTCCCCCCAACTCACCCTGCCTCCACCCTTCTGCCTCCACCCTCCTGCCTCCACCCTCCTGCCTCCACCCTCCTGCCTCCACCCTCCTGCCTCCACCCTCCTGCCTCCACCCTCCTGCCTCCACCCTCCTGCCTCCACCCTCCTGCCTCCACCCTCCTGCCCCCCTGCCTCCACCCTCCTGCCTCCACCCTCCTGCCTCCACCCTCCTGCCACTATGAATACAGCACTGACCTAATGACATCTCCTGCTTTAAAATCACTTATTCACACACAAGACTAGAGGACTAGAGTCTGTCTCCCCCCGGAACAATCCCCCCCCTCACCCCCCAGCCCAGGAGGACTGAACAGACAGGGTCTGTCAGAGATAGAGACAGAGAGAGCGAGAGAGAGAGATGGTCTGGGCCTAAATCACACTAGACACTATGGAACACAAAGCTTTTACTATCTCATCCTTGGAATATACAAGGTCAGAGGTCATCTACCTTTGGCTTAAAGAGCAGGAACCCAGACTTCATCAAAGAAATCAGAAATATAGACATTGTCATCCTACAAGAAACATGGTATAGAGGAGATGGACCCACTGGTTGCCCTCTAGGTTACAGAGAGCTGGTCGTCCCATCCACCACACTACCAGGTGGGTGGTATAGAGGAGATGGACCCACTGGTAGCCCTCTAGGTTACAGAGAGCTGGTCGTCCCATCCACCACACTACCAGGTGGGTGGTATAGAGGAGATGGACCCACTGGTTGTCCTCTAGGTTACAGACCAGCTACCAGGTGTAAATTCACAGCCGGTGCCCAAGAAAGACCTGGTGACCTGGCCAAATGACTATTGCTCCATGGAGCTCACCACATCCTCATGAAGTGCTTGGAGAGGCTGGTCATGGGCCACATCAAGGCCACGTCAAGGCCAGGAGAGGCTGGTCATGGGCCACGTCAAGGCCAGGAGAGGCTGGTCATGGGCCACGTCAAGGCCAGGAGAGGCTGGTCATGGGCCACGTCAAGGCCAGGAGAGGCTGGTCATGGGCCACGTCAAGGCCAGGAGAGGCTGGTCATGGGCCACGTCAAGGCCAGGAGAGGCTGGTCATGGGCCACGTCAAGGCCAGGAGAGGCTGGTCATGGGCCACGTCAAGGCCAGGAGAGGCTGGTCATGGGCCACGTCAAGGCCAGGAGAGGCTGGTCATGGGCCACGTCAAGGCCAGGAGAGGCTGGTCATGGGCCACGTCAAGGCCAGGAGAGGCTGGTCATGGGCCACGTCAAGGCCAGGAGAGGCTGGTCATGGGCCACGTCAAGGCCAGGAGAGGCTGGTCATGGGCCACGTCAAGGCCAGGAGAGGCTGGTCATGGGCCACGTCAAGGCCAGGAGAGGCTGGTCATGGGCCACATCAAGGCCAGGAGAGGCTGGTCATGGGCCACGTCAAGGCCAGGAGAGGCTGGTCATGGGCCACGTCAAGGCCAGGAGAGGCTGGTCATGGGCCACGTCAAGGCCAGGAGAGGCTGGTCATGGGCCACGTCAAGGCCAGGAGAGGCTGGTCATGGGCCACATCAAGGCCAGGAGAGGCTGGTCATGGGCCACGTCAAGGCCAGGAGAGGCTGGTCATGGGCCACATCAAGGCCACGTCAAGGCCAGGAGAGGCTGGTCATGGGCCACGTCAAGGCCAGGAGAGGCTGGTCATGGGCCACGTCAAGGCCAGGAGAGGCTGGTCATGGGCCACGTCAAGGCCAGGAGAGGCTGGTCATGGGCCACGTCAAGGCCAGGAGAGGCTGGTCATGGGCCACGTCAAGGCCAGGAGAGGCTGGTCATGGGCCACGTCAAGGCCAGGAGAGGCTGGTCATGGGCCACGTCAAGGCCAGGAGAGGCTGGTCATGGGCCACATCAAGGCCAGTATACCCGGCCCACTGGACCCAGTCCAATTTACCTACTGCTCTAACAGATGCACAAAACATGCCACTTCCACCACCTCACCTCCTGACAGGAGGAACACCTTTGATGTTCATGGACTACAGTTCCAAGCATTCAACACTACTGTTCTCTCCAAGGTCGACACCAAGCTCAGAGTTCTGGGTCTGGACAGCACCCCTTCTGCAACTGGATCCATTCAACATTACTGTTCTCTCCAACTATGTAGCTGCTAGCCTGGCTAGCCTAGCGTGATGCTAACCACTCTGGGCTGTAAAACCCTATGTAGCAGCTAGCCTGGCTAGCCTAGCGTGATGCTAACCACTCTGGGCTGTAAAACCCTATGTAGCTGCTAGCCTGGCTAGCCTAGCGTGATGCTAACCACTCTGGGCTGTAAAACCCTATGTAGCAGCTAGCCTGGCTAGCCTAGCGTGATGCTAACCACTCTGGGCTGTAAAAAAAACACACAAAAACACTATGTAGCAGCTAGCCTGGCTAGCCTAGCGTGATGCTAACCACTCTGAGCTGTAAAAATCACACTATGTAGCAGCTAGCCTGGCTAGCCTAGCATGATGCTAACCACTCTGGGCTGTAAAACACTATAAAAAAAAATTTATCCACGAGTTCATCTGACTGGGGAAGTAGACAACGGGCCTCATTGCCAAAAACCCCTGGAATATCCCTTTATTGATACACAGGGCTGACAACACAATAGGTATTTCTCTGTGTGTGTGTGTATAGACAAGCTAATCCAACCGGTTCTTTCACCCTTCTAAAGAACCGGACTGTTGGAATCTAGAATGTTTTCAGAAGCAGTAAACTGGGACATGTTCACAGACAGAGAGTTCCTCATCACTCATCTACCATTCACATAAGCACGCAAGAAATCTTCAAGCGCTGATTTATCAACTGTGCTCAGTGAGCTCCTGCCCAAGTCAAGAACTGCTTATCAATTCAATTCAGAGATCAATCCATACTAACATAATGTAATGTCCAAGCACCCTTCTCACCCACCCCTCCCTTCCCTTACTATGCCCCGAGACGTCTCCCTTTTGTCCTCACCAGCCCAAGACAAAGCCGGAGATACCGCCCCGAGAGTCGGCTACAGGTGCATCGGTCACCCCCCCTCCCTCCCCAACCTGCCTTTACTCAAACTGACCACACACACAGACAATAGACAAAGCCTGCTTGCTAACCCCACCACAGGTCTAGCGGCTCCCCTAAGCATGGGCAGAGGGGCAGCATCCCAAGCCTGGGCAGAGGGGCAGCATCCCAAGCCTGGGCAGAGGGGCAGCATCCCAAGCCTGGGCAGAGGGGCAGCATCCCAAGCCTGGGCAGAGGGCAGAGCAACCCGGCTACACCCAGGGGGGCAGCATCCCGGCTACACCCAGGGGGGCAGCATCCCGGCTACACCCAGGGGGGCAGCATCCCGGCTACACCCAGGGGGGCAGCATCCCGGCTACACCCAGGGGGGCAGCATCCCGGCTACACCCAGGGGGGCAGCATCCCGGCTACACCCAGGGGGGCAGCATCCCGGCTACACCCAGGGGGGCAGCATCCTAAGCCTGGGCAGAGGGCAGAGCAACCCAGCGGGGCAGCATCCCGGCTACACCCAGGGGGGCAGCATCCCGGCTACACCCAGGGGGGCAGCATCCCGAGCCTGGGCAGAGGGGCAGCATCCCAAGCCTGGGCAGAGCAACCCAGCTACACCCAGGGGGGCAGCATCCCGGCTACACCCAGGGGGGCAGCATCCCGGCTACACCCAGGGGGGCAGCATCCCGGCTACACCCAGGGGGGCAGCATCCCGGCTACACCCAGGGGGGCAGCATCCCGGCTACACCCAGGGGGGCAGCATCCCGGCTACACCCAGGGGGGCAGCATCCCGGCTACACCCAGGGGGGCAGCATCCCGGCTACACCCAGGGGGGCAGCATCCCGGCTACACCCAGGGGGGCAGCATCCCGGCTACACCCAGGGGGGCAGCATCCCGGCTACACCCAGGGGGGCAGCTCAGTGTCCTGCACCATGTTTCCATGCTGAGAGATAAATGTTACAGCGATTGATACATGGTGACAGAGGTAAAACAGCGCCCCCACCTGGACAAACAATAAAGTGAACATACACCAACCGCTCTTATAGTGAATTATGTTCGGCTTCAATGTTAGCTAGTTACCAAAACTGTACAGATAGTTTACTGGAAATGTCCATGGTTTTTCTTTCTACAGTGATTCATCAACCAAATCAAATCAGCTGATATTATAAGCTAGTTATGAGAAACAACGATTCCACAGGTTGTCTAGTTAGCATCCTTTTGCCATGAAAACAAGAAGAGCCGGTAGCTAACAAGCTAACAACCCAGCCCCCAAAAAAGGTTACCTAAAATGGTAAAGACAACTTTCTCTCACACACTAGTAGCTTTGTATACGAACTAAAGCTAAAGTGTCCTAAAACACTAAAACGTCTGAGTTGAGCCGTTGTTAGTTTTTAAACCAGTTACGTTGGATTGATGGACATAATTGTCATCAACGCCTTTCTGACCGGCTAGTTAAAAATAAATTCAAAATAAACAAACTACATAGCTAAACATTAGCTTTCTGTCACATTTAAAAATGGTTGAAAATCTGTGTGACTTCACTACAACATCTAACTAACTTAATTTAAAACATGTTTTTAAGTTATGGTTATCTACAAACTTAGCATGTTAGTTACAAGAACTTATTGAATGAAAAATTCCCCCCCCCCCCCCCCCCACAAAAAAGTTGTTGGAACAACAAAAAATATCCTCACCAATACAACCACCCCTCTTCTCTACTCCATACTCATTCGGTTTGCAGTAAAAAAATATATATATAAAAAATAAAAAAGTTCCAACAGTTTTGTTGTTTGAACATGTTTTAGGATTTAAATTGTTGCATTTTATCTGGGTTTATAATTAGGGAGTCACCCCAACACAGTAGCTAGGCCACTAGCTAACTTCAACACCTTCTCGATACTGTTAGCTTAGCTACAACGATACTAAAAAAAGATAGCAAATGCTAAACCGTGTTAGCTAACTCACTGGCTAAACCGTGTTAGCTAACTTACTGGCTAAACCGTGTTAGCTAACTTACTGGCTAAACCGTGCTAGCTAACTTACTGGCTAAACAGTGCTAGCTAACTTACTGGCTAAACCGTGCTAGCTAACTCACTGGCTAAACCGTGCTAGCTAACTCACTGGCTAACAAATGTTAGCTAACTCACTGGCTAACAAATGTTAGCTAACTCACTGGCTAACCCGTGTTAGCTAACTCACTGGCTAACCCGTGTTAGCTAACTCACTGGCTAACCCGTATTAGCTAACTCACTGGCTAACCCATATTAGCTAACTCACTGGCTAACTAACTGGCTAACCCTTGTTAGCTAACTAACTGGCTAACCCTTGTTAGCTAACTAACTGGCTAACCCTTGTAAACTAACTAACTGGCTAACCCTTGTAAGCTAACTAACTGGCTAACCCTTGTAAACTAACTAACTGGCTAACCCTTGTAAACTAACTAACTGGCTAACCCTTGTAAACTAACTAACTGGCTAACTCTTGTTAGCTAACTAACTGGCTAACAAACTGGCTAACTAGTGTTAGCTAACTAACTGTCTAACTCTTGTAAACTAACTAATTGGCTAACCCTTGTTAGCTAACTAACTGGCTAACAAACTGGCTAACCCTTGTTAGCTAACTGGCTAACAAACTGGCTAACTCTTGTAAACTAACTAACTGGCTAACCCTTGTAAACTAACTAACTGGCTAAACCTTGTTAGCTAACTAACTGGCTAACAAACTGGCTAAACCTTGTTAGCTAACTAACTAACTGGCTAACTCTTGTTAGCTAACAAACTGGCTAACCCTTGTTAGCTAACTAACTGGCTAACCCTTGTTAGCTAACTAACTGGCTAACCCTTGTTAGCTAACTAACTGGCTAACCCTTGTTAGCTAACTAACTGGCTAACCCTTGTTAGCTAACTAACTGGCTAACCCTTGTTAGCTAACTAACTGGCTAACCCTTGTTAGCTAACTAACTGGCTAACGTTAGCTAGCTAGGTTTAAGTGCTAGGTGGAGACATTCACCCAAAAGCATCCCAAGGAGATTTGAAACAACCTGGAAAGCAAAAAAACAATGAATAACTTACCATTTCCTTTTCCCGAGTTATTCTACAGAGTAAATGAATATCCAGGAATTTTACAACCCATACGATCAAAGAAGTCACCATCCAAAACAAAAATACCAGGAAAGTTGACTTATTTGTTGTGGTTGTTGGATAAATGTTCTTTCTAACCCTTCCCGTAATGTGTAGTTTAGTTCGCTAAGCAGGCTTTTACACGTCTCTGACTCTTGCTCTATCAACATGGCGGGCGGTAAAGCTCCTCTCTCGTCCCGGGAGGGGGGACATGTAGGCGGGGGAAGGGTGTGACCAAAGCTGCTTGACTCGCTGATGCAGAAATACATCCTTTCCTTCCCCCCACCACCTCCTCCCTTCTGAGGAAATCCATTCATAACGAGACCGTTTAGAGCAACAGTGTGCAAGGCTAGAGGACATGGGGAAGAATATAAAATATTAAAATCCTAGCTCCTAGTCTCCTTCTCAAAACCCATTGGAGAAGAAGGTTAGAAGGGACGAGACCTCTGGTTTTCTCATCCAATAGATTTGGAGATGGAGACAAAAACGAGATGGATTTTAATTTGAGATTTCACATGTTGGTTTCAAGACAACTCAATAGGGTGTAATTGCATTACCGCAATTCGGGGTGTTTCTTGATATGGGCGTTCCGTGTAATCCGTGTAAAAGCGCATTGGTGGCTGTCATTAGTCAGTCCGTTGATACCTGCCATTGGTTCAGTTCCTGCACTGTCCCACGCTTTTTGGATTTCCTATGTTGAAAAAGCACTAGTTTTAAATGAATGCTTTTACATATGACGCGAATTGCACTTTTTCTTTGCATGACTCGGTGGATGGCGCATTATGCAAAATATATTATTGTAAAATGGATGAAATCTTTTTTCCCCCTCATCAATCTACACACAATAACCCATAATGACGTCACAATACCCCGTAATGACATCACAATACCCCATAATGACATCACAATACCCCATAATGACATCACAATACCCCATAATGACATCACACTACCCCGTAATGACACCACAATACCCCGTAATGACAACACACTACCCCATAATGACATCACAATACCCCATAATGACATCACAATACCCCATAATGACATCACAATACCCCATAATGACATCACAATACCCATAATGACATCACACTACCCCATAACCCTTAACGACAAAGGAAAACGGGTTTTCAGAAATGTTTGCTAACTTATAAAAAATTAAAAATAAACAGAAATATCACATTTATTTATTAAGTAAATGGCAGCGATTACAGCCTCAAGTCTTCTTGGGTATGACGCTACAAGCTTGGCACACCTCTATTTGGGGAGTTTCTCACATTCCTCTCTGCAGATCCTCCAATGCTCTGTCAGGTTGGATGGGAAGAGTCGCTGCACAGCTATTTTCAAGTCTCTCCAGAGATGTTCTGGCTGGGCCACTCAATGACATTCTGAGACTTGTCCCGAAGCCACTCCTGCATTGTCTTGGCTGTGTGCTTAGGGTCATTGTCCTGTTAGAAGGTGAACCTTCACCCCAGTCTGAGGTCTTGAGCGCTCTGGAGTAAGTTTTCATCAAGGATCTCTCTGTACTTTGCTCCGAATATCGTTCCCTCGATCCTGACTAGTCTCCCAGTCCCTGCTGCTGAAAATCATCCCCACAGAATGATGCTGCCACCACCAAGCTTCACCGTAGGGATGGGTGGCAGGTTTCCTCCAGATGTGATGCTTGGCATTCAAGCCAAAGAGTTCAATCTTGGTTTCATCAGACCAGAGAATCTTGTTTGTCATGGTCTGAGAGTCCTTTAGGTGCCTTTTTGCAAACTCCAAGTGGGCTGTCATGTGCCATTCAGTGAGGAGTGACTTCCTTCTACCATAAAGGTCTGATTGGTGGAGTGCTGTAGTGATGGTTGTCCTTCTGGAAGGTGCCCATCTCCACAGAAGAACAATGGAGCTCTGTCCGAGTGACCGTTGGGTTCTAGGTCACCTCCCTGACCAAGGCCCTTCTCCACGGATTGCTTAGTTTGGCCAGCACTAGGAGGAGCCTTGGTTGTTCCAAACTTCTTCCATTTAAGAATGACGGAGGCCACTGTGTTCCTGGGGACCTTCAATGCTGCAGAAATGTTTTGGTACCCTTCCCCAGATCTGTGCATTGACACAATCCTGTCTCTGAGCTCTACGGACAATTCCTTCGACCTCATGGCTTGGATTTTTAGGTTTATATATACATACATACATTTTTTATTTTATTTTTATTTCACCTTTATTTAACCAGGTAGGCTAGTTGAGAACACCTTTATTTAACCAGGTAGGCTAGTTGAGAACACCTTTATTTAACCAGGTAGGCTAGTTGAGAACAAGTTCTCATTTGCAACTGCGACCTGGCCAAGATAAAGCATAGCAGTGTGAGCAGACAACAAAGAGTTACACATGGAGTAAACAATTGACAAGTCAATAACACAGTAGAAACCAAAGGGGGAGTCTATATACAATGTGTGCAAAAGGCATGAGGAGGTAGGCAAATAATTAAAATTTTGCAGATTAACACTGGAGTGATGAATGATCAGATGGTCATGTACAGGTAGAGATATTGGTGTGCAAAAGAGCAGAAAAGTAAATAAATAAAAACAGTATGGGGATGAGGTAGGTGAAAAGGGTGGGCTATTTACCAATAGACTATGTACAGCTGCAGCGATCGGTTAGCTGCTCAGATAGTACAGGTAGAGATACATACAGTACCAGTCAACAGTTGGGACACCTTCAAGGGTTTGTCTTTATTTGGACTATTTTCTACATTGTAGAATAATAGTAAAGACATCAAAACTATGAAATAACACATATGGAATCATGTAGTAACTAAAAGAGTTTTTTTTTTTTTAAACAAAATCGAAATATATTTTATGTTGGCTGCTTTTCCTTCACTCTGCGGCCCAGCTCATCTCAAACCATCTCAATTGGGTTGAGGTGGGGTGATTTTGGAGGCCAGGTCATCTTTTGTATATTATCTACAATGTTAATACATGTTTCCCATTCCAATAAAGCCCCCAATAAAGCCCCTTGAATTGAATTGAGAGACAGAGAGAGAGACAGAGACAGAGAGACAGAGAGAGAGACAGAGACAGAGAGACAGAGAGAGAGAGACAGAGAAAGAGACAGCGAGAGAGAGAGAGAGAGAGAGAAAGACAGAGGGAGAAAGAGAGAGAGAGAGAGACAGACAGACAGAAAGACAGAGAGAGATAAGGGTATCTTGATGACAGCTTTGCATAATCTTGGCATTCTCTCAACCAACTTCACCTGGAATGCTTTTCCAAACAGTCTTGAAGGAGTTCCCACATGTGCTGAGCACTTGTTGGCTGCTTTACCTTCATTCTGCGGTCCGACTCATCCCAAACCATCTCAATTTGGTTGAGGTCGGGTGATTTTGGAGGCCAGGTCATCTGATGCAGCACTCCATCACTCTCCTTCTTAGTCAAATAACCCTTACACAGCCTGGAGGTGTGTTGGGTTATTGTCCTGTTGAAAAACAAATGATAGTCCCAACAAACCAGATGGGATGGCGTATCACTGCAGAATGCTGTGGTAGCCATGCTGGTTAAGTGTGCCTTGAATTCCAAATAAATCACTGACAGTGTCACCAGCAAAGCACCCCCACACCATCACACCTCCTCCTCCATGCTTCACGGTGGGAAATACACATGCAATACACGCAATACACATCATCCGTTCACCTACTCTACGTCTCACAAAGACATGGCACTTGGAACCAAAAAATCTAAAATTGGGACTCATCAGACCATTTCTCATTGCTTATTTGAGCTGTTCTTGCCATAATATGGACTTGGTCTTTTACTAAATAGGTCTATCTTCTGTATACCACCCCTACCTTGTCACAACAAAAACGTATTGGCTCAAACGCATTATGGAATGAAATTCCACAAATGAACTTTTAAGAAGGCACACCTGTTAATTGAAATGCATTCCAGGTGACTACCTCATGAAGCTGGTTGAGAGGTTATTTGAAAATATCTTTTCATTAATATATTTAGATTTGTTTAACACTTTTTTTGGTTACAACATGATTCCATATGTCACGGTCGTTGTATGGAGGAGACCAAGGCACAGCGTGGCATTCGTACAATCTCTTTTATTAGACGAATGAACACTGAACAAACTAAACAAAAAAACAACAAAAAACTAACCGTGAAGCTATATAAACGAGTGCTGACAGGCAACTACACACAGACAAGAACCCACAAAACCAAAAAGGGAAAATGACAACCTAAATAGGATTCCCCAATCAGAGACAACGAATAAACAGCAGCCTCTGATTGGGAACCAATTCAGGCCACCATAGACCTACATTTACCTAGACAAATTACAACCTAGATATACAAAACCCTAGACAAGACAAAACAAGCATACCCACACCCACAACACACCCTGACCTAACCAAATCAGGCCACCATAGACCTACATTTACCTAGACAAATTCAAACCTAGATATACAAAACCCTAGACAAGACAAACAAGCATACCCACCCCCACAACACACCCTGACCTAACCAAATCAGGCCACCATAGACCTACATTTACCTAGACAAATTCCCTAGATATACAAAACCCTAGACAAGACAAAACAAGCATACCCACCCCCACAACACACCCTGACCTAACCAAATCAGGCCACCATAGACCTACATTTACCTAGACTTACAAATAAAAACCTAGATATACAAAACCCTAGACAAGACAAAACATGCATACCAACCAACAACACACCCTGACCTAACCAAATCAGGCCACCATAGACCTACATTTACCTAGACAAATTCCCTAGATATACAAAACCCTAGACAAGACAAAACAAGCATACCCACCCCCACAACACACCCTGACCTAACCAAATCAGGCCACCATAGACCTACATTTACCTAGACTTACAAATAAAAACCTAGATATACAAAACCCTAGACAAGACAAAACAAGCATACCCACCCCACATCACACCCTGACCTAACCAAATCAGGCCACCATAGACCTACATTTACCTAGACAAATTCCCTAGATATACAAAACCCTAGACAAGACAAAACAAGCATACCCACCCCCACAACACACCCTGACCTAACCAAATCAGGCCACCATAGACCTACATTTACCTAGACAAATTCCCTAGATATACAAAACCCTAGACAAGACAAAACAAGCATACCCACCCCCACAACACACCCTGACCTAACCAAATCAGGCCACCATAGACCTACATTTACCTAGACAAATTCCCTAGATATACAAAACCCTAGACAAGACAAAACAAGCATACCCACCCCCACAACACACCCTGACCTAACCAATTCAGGCCACCATAGACCTACATTTACCTAGACTTACAAATAAAAACCTAGATATACAAAACCCTAGACAAGACAAAACAAGCATACCCACCCCACATCACACCCTGACCTAACCAAATCAGGCCACCATAGACCTACATTTACCTAGACAAATTCCCTAGATATACAAAACCCTAGACAAGACAAAACAAGCATACCCACCCCCACAACACACCCTGACCTAACCAAATCAGGCCACCATAGACCTACATTTACCTAGACAAATTCCCTAGATATACAAAACCCTAGACAAGACAAAACAAGCATACCCACCCCCACAACACACCCTGACCTAACCAAATCAGGCCACCATAGACCTACATTTACCTAGACAAATTCCCTAGATATACAAAACCCTAGACAAGACAAAACAAGCATACCCACCCCCACAACACACCCTGACCTAACCAATTCAGGCCACCATAGACCTACATTTACCTAGACAAATTCCCTAGATATACAAAACCCTAGACAAGACAAAACAAGCATACCCACCCCCACAACACACCCTGACCTAACCAAATCAGGCCACCATAGACCTACATTTACCTAGACAAATTACAACCTAGATATACAAAACCCTAGACAAGACAAAACAAGCATACCAACCAACAACACACCCTGACCTAACCAAATCAGGCCACCATAGACCTACATTTACCTAGACAAATTACAACCTAGATATACAAAACCCTAGACAAGCCAAAACAAGCATACCCACCCCACATCACACCCTGACCTAACCAAATCAGGCCACCATAGACCTACATTTACCTAGACAAATTCCCTAGATATACAACACCCTAGACAAGCCAAAACAAGCATACCCACCCCCACAACACACCCTGACCTAACCAAATAGAGACATAAAACATCTCTCTAAGGTCAGGGCGTGACTTCCATATGTGTTAATTTCATAGATTTGATGTCTTTAAAATAAATAAACCAAGTAAATAATAACCCTTGAATGATTAGGTGTGTCGAAACGTTTGACTGGTATTGGGTATTTAATATATAAAACTAGTTATGACAAGTTAAAAGCCTTTACATTCTAAGCCGGGGGGGGTGTTTAGTATGTCATTAGGGATCCCCATTAGCTGTTGCGAAAGCAGCAACTACTCTTCCTGGCAAAACATGAAACATAATACAGAACATTAGTAGACATGAACAGCCCAAGGACAGAACTACATCACAAACTATCTAGGTCCAATAGGGGAGAGGCGTTGTGCTGTGGGTCCAATAGGGGAGAGGCGTTGTGCTGTGGGTCCAATAGGGGAGAGGCGTTGTGCTGTGGGTCCAATAGGGGAGAGGCGTTGTGCTGTGGGTCCAACAGGGGAGAGGCGTTGTGCTGTGGGTCCAATAGGGGAGAGGCGTTGTGCTGTGGGTCCAATAGGGGAGAGGCGTTGTGCTGTGGGTCCAATAGGGGAGAGGCGTTGTGCTGTGGGTCCAATAGGGGAGAGGCGTTGTGCTGTGGGTCCAATAGGGGAGAGGCGTTGTGCTGTGGGTCCAATAGGGGAGAGGCGTTGTGCTGTGGGTCCAATAGGGGAGAGGGGTTGTGCTGTGGGTCCAATAGGGGAGAGGCGTTGTGCTGTGGGTCCAATAGGGGAGAGGCGTTGTGCTGTGGGTCCAACAGGGGAGAGGCGTTGTGCTGTGGGTCCAATAGGGGAGAGGCGTTGTGCTGTGGGTCCAATAGGGGAGAGGCGTTGTGCTCTGGGTCCAATAGGGGAGAGGCGTTGTGCTGTAGGTCCAACAGGGGAGAGGCGTTGTGCTCTGGGTCCAATAGGGGAGAGGCGTTGTGCTGTGGGTCCAATAGGGAAGAGGTGTTGTGCTCTGGGTCCAATAGGGGAGAGGCGTTGTGCTGTGAGGTGTTGCTTTATCTGTTTTCTGAAACCAGGTTTACTGTTTATTTGATCAATATGAGATGGAAGGAAGTTCCATGCAATAAGGGCTCTATATAATATGAGATACGCCCTTTTCTATTGGCCAGTCTGAGATACGCCCTTTTCTATTGGCCAGTCTGAGATACGCCCTTTTCTATTGGCCAGTCTGAGATACTGAACACTTTTTCTTGAATTTGTTCTGGATTTGGGGACTGTGAAAAGACCCCTGAGGGGCATGTCTGGTGGGGTACGTGTGTTGTTCTGGATTTGGGGACTGTGAAAAGACCCCTGAGGGGCATGTCTGGTGGGGTACGTGTGTTGTTGTGGATTTGGGGACTGTGAAAAGACCCCTGAGGGGCATGTCTGGTGGGGTACGTGTGTGTGTCAGAGCTGTGTGGAAGTTGACTATGCAAAACAATTTGGGATTTTTCAACACATGAATGTTTCTTATAAAAGGAAGAAGTGATGCAGTCAGTCTGAGATTCGCCCTTTTCTATTGGCCAGTCTGAGATACGCCCTTTTCTATTGGCCTGTCTGAGATACGCCCTTTTCTGTTGGCCAGTCTGAGACACACCCTTTCCTGTTGGCCAGTCTGAGATACGCCCTTTTCTTTGCAACGCTGTCTAGAAGGCACACAGCAGAGATTCAGACCTGAGACAGCATTGGAGTCTCTCTGCCTAGAAGTCTATCATCCCAGAGTCGCCTCGTCACTGTTGACGTTGAGACTGGTGTTTTGCGGGTACTATTTAATGAAGCTGCCAGTTGAGGACTTGTGAGGCGTCTGTTTCTCAAACTAGACACTCTAATGTACTTGTCCTCTTGCTCAGTGGTGCACCGGGGCCTCCCACTCCTCTTTCTATTCTGGTTAGAGCCAGTTTGAGTTTGTTCTGTGAAGAGAGTAGTACACAGCGTTGTACGAGATCTTCAGTTTCTTGGCAATTTCTCACATGGAATAGCCCTCATTTCTCAGAACATGAATAGACTGACGAGTTTCAGAAGAAAGGTCTTTGTTTCTGGCCATATTGAGTCTGTAATCGAACCCACAAAATGCTGATGCTCCAGATACTCAACTAGTCTAACTAAGGCCAGTTTTATTGCTTCTTTAATCAGAACAACAGTTTTCAGCTGTGCTAATATAATTTAAAATCCTTTATCTAATGATAAATTAGCCTTTTAAAAATGATAAACTTGGATTAGCTCACACAACGTGCCGTTCTTTATAGCATTGATCTTGGCTTCATGATACAGGTTCTAACAGTTAGTTAGCCAGTCAGATGTGCAGCCAGACTGATTAGCCACTTCCTTTTGCCCCATCTCTGTCACATCCTGACGTCCTGACCTTAGTTCCTTTTTTATGTCTCTGTTTTAGTTTGGTCAGGGCGTGAGTTGGGGTGGGCATTCTATGTGTTCGTTCTATGTTTTGTATTTCTATGTGTTTGGCCTGGTATGGTTCCCAATCAGAGGCAGGTGTCTATCGTTGTCTCTGATTGAGAGCCATACTTAGGCAGCCTGTTTTCCCACTATGGGTTGTGGGTAGTTGTTTTCGGTCTTTGTATCCTTACCAGACAGAACTGTTTCAGTCTCGTTCATTCTCTTTTGTTGTTTTGGTCTTCCAGTGTTCAGTGTTCTTTATTAAATTTACGATGAACACTTACCACGCTGCGTGTTGGTCCGATCTTTCATATTCCTCGTCATCAGACGAGGACGAGAATCGTTACAATCTCTTTCAACCAATAATACAGTTTTTCAATTCCTCATCAATCCCATGGAGCCTCTAACAGTCAATTTCTTAACAGGTGCATGTTTATCAGAAGCAATTTTCATAAATTAATCAAGTGCAGCGTCTGGATACTCCTCATTAATCACATCAGACCAACAATCTTTTTTTTTTAGCATCATCCGACTAAGAGTCACAGCTAAATCTTTTATATACACTATTTTAGCTTTTGGAACTTTGTATTTCCTGGATATAGCCACTATATTGTGATCACTGCATCCAATGGGGTGCTTTAGAACAAAGTTATACAGTATTAGTACAAATGTGTGTGTCGGGGGAGGGGAGGGGTTCTACTAAGCTATATGGAATTGTTTTAAAAAGGTCATAGCTATATGGAATTTTTTAAGAAGGTCATCGCTATATGGAATTGATTTAAGAAGGTCATAGCTATATGGAATTGATTTAAGAAGGTCATAGCTATATGGAATTGATTTAAGAAGGTCATAGCTATATGGAATTGATTTAAGAAGGTCATAGCTATATGGAATTGATTTAAGAAGGTCATAGCTATATGGAATTGATTTAAGAAGGTCATAGCTATATGGAATTGATTTAAGAAGGTCATAGCTATATGGAATTGATTTAAGAAGATTATAGCCAATATGGAATTGTTTTAAAAAGGTCATAGCTATATGGAATTGTTTTAAGAAAGTCATAGCAAGGATCATTTAGCTGTTTCATTTAAGACTCCTTGAAGTATCTTTAAAAAATAAAACATCTTATTGTTATTAAACCCATGCAGATACATTGAATAACAGATTCACTACTTGGAAAAACAGATAGCCCCCCCCCCAAAAAAAATATCAAAAGGAAGTTCTGTCCTGTATCTGAAAGATATCAGGAAGATCAGTACATGTGTTTGGCACGAAACCGTTTCTGTATGGACCTCACTTTGTGCACGAGAGCAATTGTCATGTTGAAACAGGAACAAAGGCCTGTTGCCACAAAGTTGGAAGCACGGAATCCTCTAGAATGTTCTTGTTTGCACGAAAGTAATCCTGCTAAAAATGTGGCAAAGAATTTCACTTTTTTTTCCTGAATACAAATTGTAATGTTTAGGGGCAAATCCAATACAACACATTACTGAGTACAACTCTCCATAATTTTGAAGCATAGTGGTGGCTGCATCATGTTATGAGTATGCTTGTCATCGTTAACCAACAATGCAGTTTTAGGAAAATCCATAAACATGTAAGAGAATAACAAATAGTTAAAGAGCAGCAGTAAATAACAACAGAGGGGCTGATCCAACCCTTAAATTTTAAATAAATAAATAAAAATACTAAATTAAAATTTTAAAAAACAATAGAGGGACTATATACAGGGTATTACGGTACAGAGTCAATGTGGAGGCTATATACAGGGGGTACTGGTACAGAGTCAACGTGGAGGCTATATACAGGGTGTTACGGTACAGAGTCAATGTGGAGGCTATATACAGGGGGTACCGGTACAGAGTCAATGTGGAGGCTATATACAGGGGGTACCGGTACAGAGTCAATGTGGAGGCTATATACAGGGGGTACCGGTACAGAGTCAATGTAGAGGCTATATACAGGGTATTACGGTACAGAGTCAATGTGGAGGCTATATACAGGGTATTACGGTACAGAGTCAATGTGGAGGCTATATACAGGGTATTACGGTACAGAGTCAATGTGGAGGCTATATACAGGGTATTACGGTACAGAGTCAATGTGGAGGCTATATACAGGGTATTACGGTACAGAGTCAATGTGGAGGCTATATACAGGGTATTACGGTACAGAGTCAATGTGGAGGCTATATACAGGGTATTACGGTACAGAGTCAATGTGGAGGCTATATACAGGGTATTACGGTACAGAGTCAATGTGGAGGCTATATACAGGGTATTACGGGACAGAGTCAATGTGGAGGCTATATACAGGGGGTACCGGTACAGAGTCAATGTGGAGGTTATATACAGGGGGTACCGGTACAGAGTCAATGTGGAGGCTATATACAGGGTGTTACGGTACAGAGTCAATGTGGAGGCTATATACAGGGTGTTACGGTACAGAGTCAATGTGGAGGCTATATACAGGGTATTACGGTACAGAGTCAATGTGGAGGCTATATACAGGGTGTACCGGTACAGAGTCAATGTGGAGGCTATATACAGGGGGTACCGGTACAGAGTCAATGTGGAGGCTATATACAGGGTATTACGGTACAGAGTCAATGTGGAGGCTATATACAGGGGGTACCGGTACAGAGTCAATGTGGAGGCTATATACAGGGGGTACCGGTACAGAGTCAATGTGGAGGTTATATACAGGGTATTACGGTACAGAGTCAATATGGAGGCTATATACAGGAGGTACTGGTACAGAGTCAATGTGGAGGCTATATACAGGGGGTACCGGTGCAGAGTCAATGTGGAGGCTATATACAGGGTATTACGGTACAGAGTCAATGTGGAGGTTATATACAGGGTGTTACGGTACAGAGTCAATGTGGAGGCTATATACAGGGTATTACGGTACAGAGTCAATGTGGAGGCTATATACAGGGGGTACCGGTACAGAGTCAATGTGGAGGTTATATACAGGGTGTTACGGTACAGAGTCAATGTGGAGGCTATATACAGGGTATTACGGTACAGAGTCAATGTGGAGGCTATATGCAGGGTGTTACGGTACAGAGTCAATGTGGAGGCTATATACAGGGTGTTACGGTACAGAGTCAATGTGGAGACTATATACAGGGTGTTACGGTACAGAGTCAATGTGGAGGCTATATACAGGGGGTACCGGTACAGAGTCAATGTGGAGGCTATATACAGGGGGAACCGGTACAGAGTCAATGTGGAGGATATATACAGGAGGTACCAGTACAGAGTCAATGTGGAGGCTATATACAGGAGGTACCAGTACAGAGTCAATGTGGAGGCTATATACAGGAGGTACCAGTACAGAGTCAATGTGGAGGCTATATACAGGAGGTACCAGTACAGAGTCAATGTGGAGGCTATATACAGGGGGTACCGGTACAGAGTCAATGTGGAGGCTATATACAGGGTATTACGGTACAGAGTCAATGTGGAGACTATATACAGGGTGTTACGGTACAGAGTCAATGTGGAGGCTATATACAGGGGGTACCGGTACAGAGTCAATGTGGAGGCTATATACAGGGGGAACCGGTACAGAGTCAATGTGGAGGATATATACAGGAGGTACCAGTACAGAGTCAATGTGGAGGCTATATACAGGAGGTACCAGTACAGAGTCAATGTGGAGGCTATATACAGGAGGTACCAGTACAGAGTCAATGTGGAGGCTATATACAGGAGGTACCAGTACAGAGTCAATGTGGAGGCTATATACAGGGGGTACCGGTACAGAGTCAATGTGGAGGCTATATACAGGGTATTACGGTACAGAGTCAATGTGGAGGCTATATACAGGGGGTACCGGTACAGAGTCAATGTGGAGGCTATATACAGGGTATTACGGTACAGAGTCAATGTGGAGGCTATATACAGGAGGTACCAGTACAGAGTCAATGTGGAGGCTATATACTGGGGGTACCGGTACAGAGTCAATGTGGAGGCTATATACAGGGGGTACTGGTACAGAGTCAATGTGGAGGCTATATACAGGGGGTACTGGTACAGAGTCAATGTGGAGGCTATATACTGGGGGTACCGGTACAGAGTCAATGTGGAGGCTATATACAGGAGCTACTGGTACAGAGTCAATGTGGAGGCTATATACAGGGTATTACGGTACAGAGTCAATGTGGAGGCTATATACAGGGGGTACCGGTACAGAGTCAATGTGGAGGCTATATACAGGGTGTTACGGTACAGAGTCAATGTGGAGGCTATATACAGGGGGTACCGGTACAGAGTCAATGTGGAGGCTATATACAGGGGGTACCGGTACAGAGTCAATGTGGAGGCTATATACAGGGTGTTACGGTACAGAGTCAATGTGGAGGCTATATACAGGGTGTTACGGTACAGAGTCAATGTGGAGGCTATATACAGGGGGTAATGGTACAGAGTCAATGTGGAGGCTATATACAGGGTATTACGGTACAGAGTCAATGTGGAGGCTATATACAGGGTGTTACGGTACAGAGTCAATGTGGAGGCTATATACAAGGGGTACCGGTACAGAGTCAATGTGGAGGCTATATACAGGGTATTACGGTACAGAGTCAATGTGGAGGCTATATACAGGGGGTACCGGTACAGAGTCAATGTGGAGGCTATATACAGGGGGTACCGGTACAGAGTCAATGTGGAGGCTATATACAGAGGGTACTGGTACAGAGTCAATGTGGAGGCTATATACAGGGTGTTACGGTACAGAGTCAATGTGGAGGCTATATACAGGGTGTTACGGTACAGAGTCAATGTGGAGGCTATATACAGGGGGTACTGGTACAGAGTCAATGTGGAGGCTATATACAGGGTGTTACGGTACAGAGTCAATGTGGAGGCTATATACAGGGGGTACTGGTACAGAGTCAATGTGGAGGCTATATACAGGGTGTTACGGTACAGAGTCAATGTGGAGGCTATATACAGGGGGTACTGGTACAGAGTCAATGTGGAGGCTATATACAGGGTATTACGGTACAGAGTCAATGTGGAGGCTATATACAGGGGGTACCGGTACAGAGTCAATGTGGAGGCTATATACAGGGGGTACCGGTACAGAGTCAATGTGGAGGCTATATACAGGGGGTACTGGTACAGAGTCAATGTGGAGGCTATATACAGGGTGTTACGGTACAGAGTCAATGTGGAGGCTATATACAGGGGGTACTGGTACAGAGTCAATGTGGAGGCTATATACAGGGTATTACGGTACAGAGTCAATGTGGAGGCTATATACAGGGTGTTACGGTACAGAGTCAATGTGGAGGCTATATACAGGAGGTACTGGTACAGAGTCAATGTGGAGGCTATATACAGGGTATTACGGTACAGAGTCAATGTGGAGGCTATATACAGGAGGTACCAGTACAGAGTCAATGTGGAGGCTATATACAGGGGGTACTGGTACAGAGTCAATGTGGAGGCTATATACAGGGGGTACTGGTACAGAGTTAATGTGGAGGCTATATACAGGGGGTACTGGTACAGAGTCAATGTGGAGGCTATATACAGGGGGTACTGGTACAGAGTCAATGTGGAGGCTATATACAGGAGGTACTGGTACAGAGTCAATGTGGAGGCTATATACAGGGTGTTATGGTACAGAGTCAATGTGGAGGCTATATACAGGGTATTACGGTACAGAGTCAATGTGGAGGCTATATACAGGGTATTACGGTACAGAGTCAATGTGGAGGCTATATACAGGGGGTACCAGTGCAGAGTCAATGTGGAGGCTATATACAGGGGGTACCAGTGCAGAGTCAATGTGGAGGCTATATACAGGGGGTACCAGTGCAGAGTCAATGTGGAGGCTATATACAGGGGGTACCAGTGCAGAGTCAATGTGGAGGCTATATACAGGGGGTACCAGTGCAGAGTCAATGTGGAGGCTATATACAGGGTATTACGGTACAGAGTCAATGTGGAGGCTATATACAGGGTATTACGGTACAGAGTCAATGTGGAGGCTATATACAGGGGGTACCAGTGCAGAGTCAATGTGGAGGCTATATACAGGGGGTACCAGTGCAGAGTCAATGTGGAGGCTATATACAGGGGGTACCAGTGCAGAGTCAATGTGGAGGCTATATACAGGGGGTACCAGTGCAGAGTCAATGTGGAGGCTATATACAGGGTATTACGGTACAGAGTCAATGTGGAGGCTATATACAGGGTGTTACGGTACAGAGTCAATGTGGAGGCTATATACAGGGTATTACGGTACAGAGTCAATGTGGAGGCTATATACAGGGTATTACGGTACAGAGTCAATGTGGAGGCTATATACAGGGGGTACTGGTACAGAGTCAATGTGGAGGCTATATACAGGGGGTACCGGTACAGAGTCAATGTGGAGACTATATACAGGGGGTACCGGTACAGAGTCAATGTGGAGGCTATATACAGGAGGTACCAGTACAGAGTCAATGTGGAGGCTATATACAGGGGGTACCAGTACAGAGTCAATGTGGAGGCCTATATACAGGAGGTACCAGTACAGAGTCAATGTGGAGGCTATATACAGGAGGTACCAGTACAGAGTCAATGTGGAGGCTATATACAGGAGGTTACCAGTACAGAGTCAATGTGGAGGCTATATACAGGGGGTACCGGTACAGAGTCAATGTGGAGGCTATATACAGGAGGTACAGTACAGAGTCAATGTGGAGGCTATATACAGGAGGTACCAGTACAGAGTCAATGTGGAGGTTATATACAGGGGGTACCAGTACAGAGTCAATGTGGAGGCTATATACAGGGTGTTACGGTACAGAGTCAATGTGGAGGCTATATACAGGGGGTACCGGTACAGAGTCAATGTGGAGGCTATATACAGGGTATTACGGTACAGAGTCAATGTGGAGGCTATATACAGGAGGTACCAGTACAGAGTCAATGTGGAGGCTATATACAGGGGGTACCAGTACAGAGTCAATGTGGAGGCTCTATACAGGGTGTTACGGTACAGAGTCAATGTGGAGGCTATATACAGGGGGTACCAGTGCAGAGTCAATGTGGAGGCTATATACAGGGGGTACCAGTGCAGAGTCAATGTGGAGGCTATATACAGGGGGTACTGGTACAGAGTCAGTGTGGAGGCTATATACAGGGGGTACCGGTACAGAGTCAATGTGGAGGCTATATACAGGGTGTTACGGTACAGAGTCAATGTGGAGGCTATATACAGGGGGTACCGGTACAGAGTCAATGTGGAGGCTATATACAGGGGGTACCGGTACAGAGTCAATGGGAGGCTATATACAGGGTGTTACGGTACAGAGTCAATGTGGAGGCTATATACAGGGTATTACGGTACAGAGTCAATGTGGAGGCTATATACAGGGTATTACGGTACAGAGTCAATGTGGAGGCTATATACAGGGGGTACCAGTGCAGAGTCAATGTGGAGGCTATATACAGGGGGTACCAGTGCAGAGTCAATGTGGAGGCTATATACAGGGGGTACCAGTGCAGAGTCAATGTGGAGGCTATATACAGGGGTACCAGTGCAGAGTCAATGTGGAGGCTATATACAGGGTATTACGGTACAGAGTCAATGTGGAGGCTATATACAGGGTGTTACGGTACAGAGTCATGTGGAGGCTATATACAGGGTATTACGGTACAGAGTCAATGTGGAGGCTATATACAGGGTATTACGGTACAGAGTCAATGTGGAGGCTATATACAGGGGGTACTGGTACAGAGTCAATGTGGAGGCTATATACAGGGGGTACCGGTACAGAGTCAATGTGGAGACTATATACAGGGGGTACCGGTACAGAGTCAATGTGGAGGCTATATACAGGAGGTACCAGTACAGAGTCAATGTGGAGGCTATATACAGGGGGTACCAGTACAGAGTCAATGTGGAGGCTATATACAGGAGGTACCAGTACAGAGTCAATGTGGAGGCTATATACAGGAGGTACCAGTACAGAGTCAATGTGGAGGCTATATACAGGAGGTACCAGTACAGAGTCAATGTGGAGGCTATATACAGGGGTACCGGTACAGAGTCAATGTGGAGGCTATATACAGGAGGTACCAGTACAGAGTCAATGTGGAGGCTATATACAGGAGGTACCAGTACAGAGTCAATTGTGGAGGTTATATACAGGGGGTACCAGTACAGAGTCAATGTGGAGGCTATATACAGGGTGTTACGGTACAGAGTCAATGTGGAGGCTATTACAGGGGTACCGGTACAGAGTCAATGTGGAGGCTATATACAGGGTATTACGGTACAGAGTCAATGTGGAGGCTATATACAGGAGGTACCAGTACAGAGTCAATGTGGAGGCTATATACAGGGGGTACAGTACAGAGTCAATGTGGAGGCTCTATACAGGGTGTTACGGTACAGAGTCAATGTGGAGGCTATTATACAGGGGGTACCAGTGCAGAGTCAATGTGGAGGCTATATACAGGGGGTACCAGTGCAGAGTCAATGTGGAGGCTATATACAGGGGGTACTGGTACAGAGTCAGTGTGGAGGCTATATACAGGGGGTACCGGTACAGAGTCAATGTGGAGGCTATATACAGGGTGTTACGGTACAGAGTCAATGTGGAGGCTATATACAGGGGGTACCGGTACAGAGTCAATGTGGAGGCTATACAGGGGGTACCGGTACAGAGTCAATGTGGAGGCTATATACAGGGTGTTACGGTACAGAGTCAATGTGGAGGCTATATACAGGGTATTACGGTACAGAGTCAATGTGGAGGCTATATACAGGGGGTACCGGTACAGAGTCAATGTGGAGGCTATATACAGGGGGTACCGGTACAGAGTCAATGTGGAGGCTATATACAGGGTGTTACGGTACAGAGTCAATGTGGAGGCTATATACAGAGGGTACCGGTACAGAGTCAATGTGGAGGCTATATACAGGGTTGTTACGGTACAGAGTCAATGTGGAGGCTATATACAGGGGGTACCGGTACAGAGTCAATGTGGAGGCTATATACAGGGTATTACGGTACAGAGTCAATGTGGAGGCTATATACAGGGGGTACCGGTACAGAGTCAATGTGGAGGCTATATACAGGGTATTACGGTACAGAGTCAATGTGGAGGCTATATACAGAGGGTACCGGTACAGAGTCAATGTGGAGGCTATATACAGGAGGTACCAGTACAGAGTCAATGTGGAGGCTATATACAGGGGGTACCGGTACAGAGTCAATGTGGAGGCTATATACAGGGTATTACGGTACAGAGTCAATGTGGAGGCTATATACAGGGTATTACGGTACAGAGTCAATGTGGAGGCTATATACAGGGGGTACCGGTACAGAGTCAATGTGGAGGCTATATACAGGGGGTACCGGTACAGAGTCAATGTGGAGGCTATATACAGGAGGTACCGGTACAGAGTCAATGTGGAGGCCTATATACAGGGTATTACGGTACAGAGTCAATGTGGAGGCTATATACAGAGGGTACCGGTACAGAGTCAATGTGGAGGCTATATACAGGGTGTTACGGTACAGAGTCAATGTGGAGGCTATATACAGGGTGTTACGGTACAGAGTCAATGTGGAGGCTATATACAGGGTATTACGGTACAGAGTCAATGTGGAGGCTATATACAGGGTGTTACGGTACAGAGTCAATGTGGAGGCTATATACAGGGGGTACCAGTACAGAGTTAATGTGGAGGCTATATACAAGGGGTACCAGTACAGAGTTAATGTGGAGGCTATATACAGGAGGTACCAGTACAGAGTTAATGTGGAGGCTATATACAGGGTATTACGGTACAGAGTCAATGTGGAGGCTATATACAGGGGGTACCGGTACAGAGTCAATGTGGAGGCTATATACAGGGGGTACCGGTACAGAGTCAATGTGGAGGCTATATACAGAGGGTACTGGTGCAGAGTCAATGTGGAGGCTATATACAGGGGGTACCGGTACAGAGTCAATGTGGAGGCTATATACAGGGGGTACCGGTACAGAGGTCAATGTGGAGGCTATATACAGGGGGTACCGGTACAGAGTCAATGTGGAGGCTATATACAGGGGGTACCGGTACAGAGTCAATGTGGAGGCTATATACAGGGGGTACCGGTACAGAGTCAATGTGGAGGCTATATACAGGGGGTACCGGTACAGAGTCAATGTGGAGGCTATATACAGGGGGTACCGGTACAGAGTCAATGTGGAGGCTATATACAGGAGGTACCAGTACAGAGTTAATGTGGAGGCTATATACAGGAGGTACCAGTACAGAGTTAATGTGGAGGCTATATACAGGAGGTACTGGTACAGAGTCAATGTGGAGGCTATATACAGGGGGACTGGTACAGAGTCAATGTGGGAGGTTATATACAGGGTGTTACGGTACAGAGTCAATGTGGAGGCTATATACAGGGGGTACCGGTACAGAGTCAATGTGGAGGTTTATACAGGTGTTACGGTACAGAGTCAATGTGGAGGCTATATACAGGGGGTACGGTACAGAGTCAATGTGGAGGCTATATACAGGGGGTACCGGTACAGAGTCAATGTGGAGGCTAATACAGGGGGTACCGGTACAGAGTCAATGTGGAGGCTATATACAGGGGGTACCGGTACAGAGTCAATGTGGAGGCTATATACAGGGGGTACCGGTACAGAGTCAATGTGGAGGCTATATCAGGGGGGTACCTGTACAGAGTCCAATGTGGAGGTATATTACAGGGTGTTACTGTACAGAGTCAATGTGGAGGGATATACAGGGGGTACCGGTACAGAGTCAATGTGGAGGCTATATACAGGGGGTACCGGTACAGAGTCAATGTGGAGGCTATATACAGGGGTTACGGTACAGAGTCAATGTGGAGGCATATACAGGGGGTACCGGTACAGAGTCAATGTGGAGGCTATATACAGGGGGTACCGGTACAGAGTCAATGTGGAGGCTATATACAGGGGGTACCGGTACAGAGTCAATGTGGAGGCTATATACAGGGGTACCGGTACAGAGTCAATGTGGAGGCTATATACAGGGGGTACCGGTACAGAGTCAATGTGGAGGCTATATACAGGGTATTACGGTACAGAGTCAATGTGGAGGCTATATACAGGGGATACCGGTACAGAGTCAATGTGGAGGCTATATACAGGGGGTACGGTACAGAGTCAATGTGGAGGCTATATACAGGGGGTACCGGTACAGAGTCAATGTGGAGGCTATATACAGGGGGTACCGGTACAGAGTCAATGTGGAGGCTATATACAGGGGGTACGGTACAGAGTCAATGTGGAGGCTATATACAGGGGGTACGGTACAGAGTCAATGTGGAGGCTATATACAGGGGGTACCGGTACAGAGTCAATGTGGAGGCTATATACAGGGGGTACCGGTACAGAGTCAATGTGGAGGCTATATACAGGGGGTACCGGTACAGAGTCAATGTGGAGGCTATATACAGGGGGTACCGGTACAGAGTCAATGTGGAGGCTATATACAGGGGGTACGGTACAGAGTCAATGTGGAGGCTATATACAGGGGTTACGGTACAGAGTCAATGTGGAGGCTATATACAGGGGGTACCGGTACAGAGTCAATGTGGAGGCTATATACAGGGGTTACGGTACAGAGTCAATGTGGAGGCTATATACAGGGGGTACGGTACAGAGTCAATGTGGAGGCTATATACAGGGGGTACCGGTACAGAGTCAATGTGGAGGCTATATACAGGGGGTACCGGTACAGAGTCAATGTGGAGGCTATATACAGGGGGTACCGGTACAGAGTCAATGTGGAGGCTATATACAGGGGGTACCGGTACAGAGTCAATGTGGAGGCTATATACAGGGTGTTACGGTACAGAGTCAATGTGGAGGCTATATACAGAGGGTACCGGTACAGAGTCAATGTGGAGGCTATATACAGGGGTACGGTACAGAGTCAATGTGGAGGCTATATACAGGGGTTACGGTACAGAGTCAATGTGGAGGCTATATACAGGGGTTACGGTACAGAGTCAATGTGGAGGCTATATACAGGGTATACGGTACAGAGTCAATGTGGAGGCTATATACGGGGGTACGGTACAGAGTCAATGTGGAGGCTATATACAGGGGTTACGGTACAGAGTCAATGTGGAGGCTATATACAGGGGGTACCGGTACAGAGTCAATGTGGAGGCTATATACAGGGGGTACCGGTACAGAGTCAATGTGGAGGCTATATACAGGGGGTACCGGTACAGAGTCAATGTGGAGGCTATATAGGGGGTACCGGTACAGAGTCAATGTGGAGGCTATATACAGGGGTACGGTACAGAGTCAATGTGGAGGCTATATACAGGGGGTACCGGTACAGAGTCAATGTGGAGGCTATATACAGGGGGTACCGGTACAGAGTCAATGTGGAGGCTATATACAGGGGGTACCGGTACAGAGTCAATGTGGAGGCTATATACAGGGGGTACCGGTACAGAGTCAATGTGGAGGCTATATACAGGGGGTACCGGTACAGAGTCAATGTGGAGCTATATACAGGGGTACCGGTACAGAGTCAATGTGGAGGCTATATACAGGGGGTACCGTACAGAGTCAATGTGGAGGCTATATACAGGGGTACGGTACAGAGTCAATGTGGAGGCTATATACAGGGGGTACCGGTACAGAGTCAATGTGGAGGCTATACAGGGGGTACCGTACAGAGTCAATGTGGAGGCTATATACAGGGGGTACGGTACAGAGTCAATGTGGAGGCTATATACAGGGGTACCGGTACAGAGTCAATGTGGAGGCTATATACAGGGGGTACCGGTACAGAGTCAATGTGGAGGCTATATACAGGGGGTACGGTACAGAGTCAATGTGGAGGCTATATACAGGGGTACCGGTACAGAGTCAATGTGGAGGCTATATACAGGGGGTACGGTACAGAGTCAATGTGGAGGCTATATACAGGGGGTACGGTACAGAGTCAATGTGGAGGCTATATACAGGGGGTACGGTACAGAGTCAATGTGGAGGCTATATACAGGGGGTACCGGTACAGAGTCAATGTGGGGCTATATACAGGGGGTACCGGTACAGAGTCAATGTGGAGGCTATATACAGGGGGACCGGTACAGAGTCAATGTGGAGGCTATATACAGGGGGTACCGGTACAGAGTCAATGTGGAGGCTATATACAGGGGGTACGGTACAGAGTCAATGTGGAGGCTATATACAGGGGGTACGGTACAGAGTCAATGTGGAGGCTATATACAGGGGGTACCGGTACAGAGTCAATGTGGAGGCTATATACAGGGTATTACGGTACAGAGTCAATGTGGAGGCTATATACAGGGGGTAACAATGTGTGGAGGCTATATAGGGTACCGGTACAGAGTCAATGTGGAGGCTATATACAGGGGGTACGGTACAGAGTCAATGTGGAGGCTATATACAGGGTGTTACGGTACAGAGTCAATGTGGAGGCTATATACAGGGGTTACGGTACAGAGTCAATGTGGAGGCTATATACGGTGTCCGGTACAGAGTCAATGTGGAGGCTATATACAGGGGGTACGGTACAGAGTCAATGTGGAGGCTATATACAGGGGGTACCGGTACAGAGTCAATGTGGAGGCTATATACAGGGGGTACCGGTACAGAGTCAATGTGGAGGCTATATACAGGGGGTACCGGTACAGAGTCAATGTGGAGGCTATATACAGGGTATTACGGTACAGAGTCAATGTGGAGGCTATATACAGGGTATTACGGTACAGAGTCAATGTGGAGGCTATATACAGGGGGTACAGGTACAGAGTCAATGTGGAGGCTATATACAGGGGGTACCGGTACAGAGTCAATGTGGAGGCTATATACAGGGGGTACGGTACAGAGTCAATGTGGAGGCTATATACAGGGGGTAACGGTACAGAGTCAATGTGGAGGCTATATACAGGGGGTACCGGTACAGAGTCAATGTGGAGGCTATATACAGGGGTACCGGTACAGAGTCAATGTGGAGGCTATATACAGGGGGTACCGGTACAGAGTCAATGTGGAGGCTATATACAGGGGGTACCGGTACAGAGTCAATGTGGAGGCTATATACAGGGGGTACCGGTACAGAGTCAATGTGGAGGCTATATACAGGGGGTACGGTACAGAGTCAATGTGGAGGCTATATACAGGGGGTACCGGTACAGAGTCAATGTGGAGGCTATATACAGGGGTACCGGTACAGAGTCAATGTGGAGGCTATATACAGGGGTACCGGTACAGAGTCAATGTGGAGGCTATATACAGGGGGTACCGGTACAGAGTCAATGTGGAGGCTATATACAGGGGGTACCGGTACAGAGTCAATGTGGAGGCTATATACAGGGGGTACCGGTACAGAGTCAATGTGGAGGCTATAACAGGGGGTACCGGTACAGAGTCAATGTGGAGGCTATATACAGGGGGTACCGGTACAGAGTCATGTGGAGGCTATATAAGGGGGGTAC
>NW_022262952.1:0-104542 GCF_002021735.2 Oncorhynchus kisutch | reverse complement strand
CCCTCCCCTCCCCAATTTATCCTCCCCTCATCCTCACCCTCCTTCACTTCTCCCATCCACTTACGCAACCGAAACAGCTGCTCTCTCTCCCTCTCTTCCTAAAACAAGTGCTGACAGAAACTAATGCATCTGCAAAATGAGTAACCATAATCATATTACACTCTGACGAAATATGTTGGTTGACTTTGATTCCGTGTCCTTGTATTTTCCACATTTGTTTGTTTATTGACTATAAGCTCATGATAAACACACACAGCAACAGGATCAGGCCAACATCTGGCCTGTCAGTATGGTGGTAATCCAGGAGCAGGTGTTAGAGGGAGACGGACTGACTCTCTCTTCTGTCTCTCATTCCCTCCCTCTCTTTCTCTCTCCTTCTATATTTAAACTGGAAAATCCCCTAAATCAACTTATCAGACTGGAGAACTATGACGCAAAACTCTACTAGAATGACGAGAAAACTTGACATTAGACCCAATGCGCATTTCTGGTCCAACAATCTTAGTTTAAGCAACAGCAGACCATTTTGTGACATACAGCAGAATATGATTGATACTATTTGACGCTCCACTTGATGGCATGCATGGGTGGGATCTTACTATTGAGATATGAAGCCATTGACTTTGATGTAATAAAAAGCCATTGGTGAGTGTGTGTGACAATCCATAAATATGTAGCATAATATAGTATATCATATTATATTAATATATGAAATAAGCCATAGTAGAGACTTCCTTTTGATAAAACGGCAGCATGGGTGGAGAGCCAGACATTTCAGAATAATGGCAAAGTTCTGTTTGTGTCCAGACCCCTCCACACACACATAAAGACACTGAGAGAACGACACTGAGAGAACGACACTGAGACAACGACACTGAGAGAGCGACACTGAGTTAACGAAACTGAGACAACGACACTGAGAAAACGAGACAAATAACGACACAGAGAACGAGACTGAGACAACAACAGGGAGAGAAGGACACTGAGTTAACGACATTGAGAGGACGACACTGAGAGAGCGACACTGAGAGAACGACACTGAGAGAACGACACTAAGAGAACGACACTAAGACAACGACACTGAGACAACGACACAGAGAGAAGGACACAGAGAGTGACACTGAGAAAACGACACAAATAACGACACAGAGAACGAGACTGAGACAACAACAGGGAGAGAAGGGACACTGAGTTAACGACATTGAGAGGACGACACTGAGAGAGCGACACTGAGAGAACGACACTGAGAGAACGACACTAAGAGAACGACACTAAGACAACGACCCTGAGACAATGACACAGAGAGAAGGACACAGAGAGTGACACTGAGAATACGACACAACATAACGACACAGGAGAACGTACACTGAGACAACAACACTGAGACAACGGCCACTAAGAGGATGACACTGAGAGAACAACACTGAGAGAATGACACTGAGACAACGACACTAAGAGAACAACACTAAGACAACAACACAGAAAGAAAGTAGGAGATAAAAAGTAGGAGATTAAACTTGTGTACCGTTGAAGTCGGAAGTTTACATACACACATTGGTAGCATTGCCTTTAAATTGTTTAACTTGGGTTCAAACGTTTCAGGTAGCCTTTCACAAAATTCACAATAATTTGGGTGAATTTTGGCCCATTCCTCCTGACAGAGCTGGTGCAACTGAGTCAGGTTTGTCGGCCTCCTTGCTCGCACACGCTTTTTCAGTTCTGCTCATAAATGTTCTATAGGATTGATAAAGTAGAGAGAAAAAGAGAGGGAGTTGCTGAACGGATAGTGAGTGGAAAGCAATGTGATGGAGACATCCCATTCCTCCTTCCACTCTCCCCTTTGTGTGTGTGTTTCAGAGGAAAGCCTCTGTCGTTTGGGGTTTTACAGCAGACACTGGTGGGCGATGACACCTCCTCTCATTACTGCTTCGTGTCTGGCCTCCCACAGACAATCATCTACAGAGAGAGAACAATGCGTGTGCGTGTGTGTGTTTGTATTACTATCCTCGGGGATACCGGAAATCACAAAGAATTATCAAGGAAGGACGACTCACAGGGGAGTTTCCACCCTCCCCTCCTCTTCCTCTTCCTCCTCTTCCTCTTCTGGGGTGTGATGACCCACATGACAAAATTACTACAGTTTACTATAGAATACTACAGTGCTTACTGTAGAATTCTAATCTATAGTATACTGTATAATACTATACTACACACTGTAGTATCCCTCAATCATATGTAGTACTTTCTATAGAATGTTATAATATACTGTGGAATACTATAGTAAATACTAGTATTATCTGCAAAAAAAACACTGTAGTAAATACTACAGTACTGTCCACAAATACACAACTATTTTTGAAAACTATTGTACATACTACAGTTTTAATTGACATATACCCTGCCCATTCCCCTCCCACATATCTCAATTTGTGACACCCATAAGTGAGAAATCTACATGCCAAGTATAGACCATATTGTGTTCCTTACAGGTTATAGAGATTAGTAGAAGCGCTGAACTTTCTGTTCAGCCACCAGTCTTATCTACAGGTTATGGAAAATTTGCTCTCTAGTAGGTTTGCTGAAGGAGAAAGCCCACTTCTATGTCAAAGATAATAAATAATACAGTAAATCCTACATTATAAACGGGTGGTTCGAGCCCTGAATGCTGATTGGATGACAGCCGTGGTAAATCAGACCGTATACCACGGGTATGACAAAACCATTATTTTTTTACTGCTCTAATTATGTTGGTACAAGTTTATAATAGCAATAAGGCACGTCGGGGGTTAGTGGTAAATGGCCAATATACCACGGCTGTCAATATTAGAGTATAATACAGTGTACTACTGTGTTCAATGTAGTGTTTTTGCAGACTTTAGACCACAAATACACTACAGTGAATATTATTAGTAAAAAAACTACAGTGAATACAATAGTATTTCTACCATAGTATACTATAGTATGTGTTGATGTGGGGAATCCCATCCTGAAACAAAGCATCCTGTCCTGTAATGCTGTGTCTATGGAACCATAGAGGGAATGTGAGGTGAGGGGGATCTGCGGCGTGAGTTATTATGGCTGCATCAGCACATTCAGACTCAGTCTACTGGAACAGCTGTGGTTCATACTACAGACTGGAAACATAGAGGGGCGAGAGAATGAGAGGGGATGAGAGAGGATGAGAGGGAATGAGAGGGGATGAGAGGGGAGAGGAGAGTGGTGAGAGAGAGGAAGGGGGAGGAGGGAGAAAGGGAGAGAAGGAGAATGGAGGGGAGGGTAGAGAGGGAAGCATGTAGGGAGAGAGGGAAGCTTTAACTATGTACAGACTCAGTGAGCATAGCCTTGCTATTAACAAAGGCTACCGTAGGCAGACATGGCTCTCAAGAGAAGACAGGCAATTTGCACACTGCTCACAAAATGAAGTGGAAAATGAGCTGCACTTCCTAACCTCACGCTAAATGTATGACCATATTAGAGACACATATTTCCCTCAGATTACACAGATCCACAAAGAATTAGAAAACAAATCCAATGTTGATAAACTCCCATATCTGCTGGGTGAAACACCAGTGTGCCATCACAGCAGCAAGATTTGTGACCTGTTGCCACAAGAAAAGGGAAACCAGTGAAGAACAAACACCATTGTAAATACAACCCATATTTATGTTTATTTATTTTCACTTTTGTACTTCAACTATTTGCAAATCGTTATAACATTATACATAGCCATAATGATTTTTTAAAAATGTTTCTATTTCTTTGAAACTTTTGTGAGTGAAATGTTTACTGTTCACCTGATTGTTTATTTCACTTTGTTTATTCCCTTTTTCACTTGCTTTGGCAATATAAACATGTTTCCTATGCCAATAAAGCCCTTTGAATTTAATTGAATGGAATTGAGAGGGAAAGAGAGGGGGAGGTGGGGAAGAGGGGAGGGAGGGAAAGTAAAAGAGAAAGGATGTTCTCTCTGTCTGTCTGTGGGAAAACAAAGCCCATGTGGTTTTATACTACCTCACTGTGTGACAAGCATAAGAGAGTCAGTGTGCTCTATTTCCAGTGGAGAACCCTCTGGGGAGAGAGTCACACCTCTCCCCCTTCTAAAAACCCCACAGGTGTTCTGACACATACACACACACACACACCGCACAGTCCTCAGGAGACAGGGTCTCTCGCTCTTCGCGCAGGGGCTTTTTTGGGAGACGAAGCACAATGTAATCTTCAAAGGCTTCATGTTCTAGACAGGGTGGAGGGAGGCAGGGAGGAGGGGATAAGAAGGGTTGGGAGGAGAAGATGAGGAGAAGAGATGGGGAGGCAAATAGGATGACATCCTCAAGAGACAGACACAAATCAGTGTGTCCTTAGACAGACAGATCTTGACTACTAAATAGACTAATAAGAATATTTTCCTGTGGCCTCTTTAACTCTGAATTTACAAGCAGAACATTTGACTCTGACAACATAGAGATGGGGAAGTTGAAAGCAGTTTACAACCACTATAGATAACTCAAACATGACAAACAGTGTCAAGCAAGGTGAAAAAACAGAAAGACTTGCTGTCACTACCCTCAAACCCTCCAGGCAGATGTTACTGTCCATCCTGCTATGAATTAAAACAAATAATAGAGACATTTCAAGTGTTATATTATGGCAATACAGTGCATTCAGAGAGTATTCAGACACCTTGACTTTTTCCAAATTGTTGTTATGTTACTATCACGGATCAAGGTAAGACCCAAGTGCAGACTGTGTGAAGTAACAATGTTTATTGTAACAATAGGGGCAGGTAAACGACAGGTCAAGACAGGCAGGGGTCGATAATCCAGAGTAGGAGCAAAGGTACAGGACGGCAGGCAGGCTCCGGGTCAGGGACAGGCAGAGAGGTCAGGCAGGCAGGCTCCGGGTCAGGGACAGGCAGAGTTCAGTCATCCAGGGGTGGAGCGAAGGTACAGGACAGCAATCAGGCTCAGGGACAGGCAGAGAGGTCAGGCAGGTGGGCTCGGAGTCAGGACAGGCAAGGGTCAAAACCAGGTGGGCTCGGAGTCAGGACAGGCAAGGGTCAAAACAGGTGGGCTCGGAGTCAGGACAGGCAAGGGTCAAAACCAGGTGGGCTCGGAGTCAGGACAGGCAAGGGTCAAAGCCAGGTGGGCTCGGAGTCAGGACAGGCAAGGGTCAAAACCAGGTGGGCTCGGAGTCAGGACAGACAAGGGTCAAAACCAGGTGGGCGAGAAAAAAGAAACTGGAAAAGGCAGGAGCTGAGACACAATATGCTGGTTGGCTTGAACAAACAACACGAACTGGCACAGACAGTCAGAAAACACAGGTATAAATACAGAGTTATAAGAGGGGAACATGGCCAACACCTGGAGGGGGGTGGAGACAAGCACAAGGACAGGTGAAACAGATCAGGGTGTGACAGTTACAGCCTTATTCTAAAATGGATTAAATCACAATTTTTTTCCTCGTCAATCTACACACATTACCCAATAATGACAAAGCAAAAAACGTTTTTTAGAAATATTTGCAAATGTATTAAACATAAAAAACAGAAATACCTTATTTACATAAGGGTTCTTACCCTTTGCTATGAGACTCAAAATTGAGCTCAGGTGCATCCTGTTTACATTGACACGTGGTAAATTCAATTGATTGGATATGATTTGGAAAGGCACACACCTGTCTATATAAGGTTCTACAGTTGACAATTCATATCAGAGCAAAAACCAAGCCATGAGGTCAAAGGAATTGTCCATAGAGGTCCGAGACAGGATTGTCTCAAGGCACAGATCTGGGGAAGGGTACCACAAACTTTCTGCAGAATTGAAGGTCCCCAAGAACACAGTGGCCTCCATCATTCTTAAATGGAAGAAGTTTGGAACCACCAAGGCCTCCCAGCTAAACTGAGCAATCAGGGGAGAAGGTCATTGGTCAGGGAGGTGACCAAGAATTCGATGGTCACTCTGACAGGGCTCCAAAGTTCCTCTGTGGAGATGGTAGAACCTTTCAGAAGGACAACCATCTCTGCAGCACTCCACCAATCAGACCTTTATGGTAGAGTGGCCAGATGGAAGCCACTCCTCAGTAAAAGGCACATGACAGCCCGCTTGGAGTTAGCCAAAAGCCAACTAAAGACTCTCAGACCATGAGAAACAAGATTCTCTGGTCTGAAGAATTGAAGATTGAACTATTCGGCCTGAATGCCCAGCGTCATGTCTGGATGAAACCTGGCACCATCCCTATGGTGAAACATGGTGGTGGCAGCATCATGCTGTGGGAATGTTTTTCAGCGGCAGCGACTGGGAGACTAGTCAGGATTGAGGGAAAGATGAACGTTCAGAGAGATCCTTGATGAAAACCTGCTCAAGAGCTCTCAGGACCTCAGACTGGGGTGAAGGTTCACCTTCTAACAGGACAATGGCCCTAAGCACACAGCTAAGACAATGCAGGAGTGGCTTCAGAACAAGTCTCTGAATGAACCTTGAATGGCCCAGTCAGAACCCGGACTTGAACCCGATTGAACATCTCTGGAGAGACCTGAAAATAGCTGTGCCCCCATCCAACCTGACATAGCTTGAGAGGATCTGCAGAGAAGAATGGGAGAAATTCCCTAAATACAGGTGTGCCAAGTTTCATACCCAATAAGACTCGAGGCTGTAATCGCTGTCAAAGGCGCTTCAACAAAGTACTGAGTAAAGGGTCTGAGTACTTATGTAAATGTAATATGTATTTTTTTATTTTTTTTTATGAATTTGCAAAAAAAATTTAAATCCTGTTTTTGCTTTGTCATTATGGGGTATTGTGTGTAAATTAATGAAGGGCAGGAACCTAGGAAGGAACCTAGAGAGGAACCAGGCTCTGAGGGATGGCCAGTCCTCTTCTGGCTGTGCCGGGTGGAGATTATAACAGAACATGGCCAAGGGGGTCAAATAGTAATAATCACAGTAGAGGGTGCAATAGGTCAGCACCTCAGGAGTAAATGTCAGTTGGCATTCAGAGGTAGACAGCAGGTGTGATATAGTTAAACGGTGTGCAAATAGTTAAAGTACTCTCTCTCTCCTTCTCTCTCTCCCTCTCTCTCTGTCCTTCTCTTTTCCTTACCTCTCTCACTCCTCTCCCCTTTCCCCTCTCTGCCAGCACTCCCATGGCCCCCCTCCCTTTTGGTGACATTTCACACTAGGCTGTCTGCGCCTCCAGTCTGATGAATAGGTCAGCTCCCTCTCGCCGGTCGGGCCCCAGACACTCTCTGTCTGTCTGCACGCGTGCACGAGCACACACATGCACGTCCACAGCAATATGCATGCACACGCACACACACACTACAGGAACCTCTTCTTATCACGTTACATAAGCCAACGCGGCTGCAAGATATCCCTATACAAATGTAGGATCTTCATTTGACCAGCTAATCACAGCAGGAGAATAATCCTGCAGCAGCAGGACATTTTAATTATTGTGTGGATTATAATTAATGGACATTTCTATAGGGGTTGATAACATTTTTGTTAGGGCAAATGAAGTCTGAGCTTTTAAAGTGGACATATAAAACTTTAGAAGCTTTTTTAAAACTTGAATAATTTCCCACAACTTCAGGGTGATCAAATTAAAACCCTACATCTGTATACTACTACTGTAGCACATTTATTTTCATGCAGTATCAGTGCCCACAGTCAACACACCACTGACCCACCCTGCTTTCTTGTTTGTGTTGGATAGCGTTAAAAGTCCATGGGAAAGTAATGGTTTAGCCTCCCAACAGGATTACAAGAGAATGCTAACACTTCTATTTCCAGATCGTTGTGTAAGGATGCTGACCAAACCTCTCAGACAGACAGGGCCAGTACAGCCAGAGATTACCACTGGGAATAGGTATCCTCTTGCTCTCTCTCTCTCTTCAATTCCAAGGGATTTCTTGGCATGGGAAACATATGTTTACATTCCCAAAGCAAGTGAAATAGATAATAAACTAATGTAAAAAAACCTATAAAAAATGAACAGTAAACATTACACTCACAAAGTTCCAAAGGAATAGAGACATTTCAAATGTCATATTATGGCTATATACAGTGGTGTAACAATGTATATACAAAATAGTTAAATAACAGAATGGAAAATAAATAAACATAAATATGGGTTGTATTTACAATGGTGTTTGTTCTTCACTGGTTGCCCTTTTCCTCTGGCAACAGGTCACAAATCTTGCTGCTGTGATGGCACACAGTGTAATTTCACCCAATAGGTATGGGAGTTCATCAAAATTGAAATTGTTTTCTAATTCTTTGTGGGTCTGTGTAATCTGAGGGAAATATGTGTCTCTAATATGGTCATACATTTGGCAGGAGGTTAGGAGTACAGCTCAGTTTCCACCTCATTTTGTGGGCAGTGTGAACATAGCCTGTCTTCTCTTGAGAGCCAGGTCTGCCAACCGCGGCCTCTCTCAATATCAAGGCTATGTTCACTGAGTCTGTGCATAGTCAAAGCTTTCTTTAATTTTGGTACAGTCACAGTGGTCAGATAGTCTGCCACTGAGGGGAGCAGTGGCCTAAGACTCTACATCGCAGTGCTAGCTGTGCCACTAGAGATCCTGTCGCAGCCGGCCGGGACCGGGAGTCCCATGGGGCGGCGTACAATCGGCCCAGCATCGTTCAGGTTAGTGGAGGGTTTGGCCGGCAGGGATGTCCTTGTTCCATCGCGCTCTAGCGACTCCTGTGGCAGGCCGGTTGCCAGGTGTACGGTGTTTCCTCCAACACATTGGTGTGGCTGGCTTCCGGGATAAGCGGGCAGTGTGGCTCTTGACATTCGCCTCTCCCGAGGCCGTACGGGAGTTGCAGCGATGAGACAAGACTGTAACTACCAATTGGGGAGAAAAAGGGGTAAAAGAAAATATATATATTCTGCCACTGTTTACTCGCTGTTTAGGGCCAAATAGCATTCTAGTTTGCTCTGCTTTTTTTTTGTTAATTCTTTCCAGTGTGTCAAGTAATTACCTTTGTGTTTTCTCATGATTTGGTTGGGTTTAATTGTGTTTCTGTCCTGGGTTTGTGTTTGTGAACAGCTTTCTTAGGGGACTCTTCCCCAGGTTCATCTCTCTGTAGGTGTCTGAACATAGCATCTATCTATCTATCTATTTTATGGGAGACACTTAACTGCCAAATATACCATGTTGATTTGACATTCTGTCAAGGTGTCTGTGATGCTATAATTAGACTTAGACTTTATTTTCTCCACAAGGAAACTTCCTTTATGATATCTGGCAGAGTTTAAAAACACCATTACTGGTGCCTTCATGAAAGGGATGTTAGCTATTAGACAACGAGCAGTATGAGGGTATAGGCTAGCATGCTGATCTAAACTCTAATAAATGTTACCTGAGTCAACACAAACAGACCCAAACTGAAGAAAGCTACGTTATTGTTGTTCATTAACAGATAACAGTCTCTTTAATCACTTCTCACCACCTCTGGTGTTTTTCATCAGTCAAACAAGTTCCCTGTGGAACAATCCCAGTCTGGCACCTACTGTGTGTATCCTTCATGGGTCTGTCTGTCTGTCTGTCTGTGTGTGTGTGTGTGTGTGTTTGTATCTTTCATGCTTCTGTGTGTGTGTATGTGTGTGTGTTTGTATCTATCATGCTTCTGTGTGTGTGTGTGTGTGTGTGTGTGTGTGTGTGTGTGTGTGTGTGTGTGTGTGTGTGTGTGTGTGTGTGTGTGTGTGTGTGTGTGTGTGTGTGTGTGTGTGTGTGTGTGTGTGTGTGTGTGTGTGTGTGTGTGTGTGTGTGTGTGTTTGTGTGTGCGTGCGTGCGTGTGTGTGTGTGTGCGTGTGTGTATGTTCTGCTGTGGTCGGCAATCGGAGCTGACACACTTATCACTCTGCCTGATCTAAATGTCTAACTACTTACCTGTAGTAATAAGCGCTCCTGTGTCTGGAAGGGTGATTATAATAGAAAACAACAGGAAGGGTCTCTAAGGTCAATGTGGACTAAAGTAAAAGTACAGTTCAGATGCCAGGAAGCTAGGATAAGGCTCTGGGAATTCTACCCCTCACATTGAACACTTAACCTGATCCAAGATCTGTTTGTGCTGTATCCAACACCTGTGGTTTTAGTAGTTTGGCATGACAATGACCATAGGAGTTAGCAAGACAACACAAACAGATCTGGAACCAGGCTACCAAACATTTGATTACCAAGTAAACCAGTGAAACCAGTCTAGACAAACAGAAAAGTGGACAAAACAAAGCATCCATTTGGGTTAGTACAAGTCATACAGCGGGTCACTACAAGAGGTCTAGAGAGATGAAAACATGTCAGACTACTGTATTCAGTGGTTTAAACATCTCTCCTCTACTTCTACAACAACAACAGGATGACAAACACTGAGTCAGACTGACGTTTCTAGGGCAGGTAATATGTGTGTGTGAACCTATCTTGTTCTCTCTCCCTCTCTCTCCTTCTCTCTCCCTCCCTACCTACACTGTCAACAGGGGAGCAAAGGAGCACAGAAGATGCGTACGAATATCCAGCAAACATCTACAGGTGCAGGGACACAATGTCAAGAGAAAAGAGGAATGGGTAGACCATATGATTTACCAGCATCTTCATCAATGTCTTCATTTCCTGCACTTGTTATCATTCACACTGTGTCACATTTCCTTTGTGTTATTATGTCTCTATTTAATAAAAATAGATAATTATTCTCCTCTTTGACTGTGTATTTTCGGCTTCAGTTGCAATTCTTACTTTTTACTTTTTATGCTAGAAAGTTGGATGGCAGTTCTCGGTTGTTAGCAGTTTCTTACAGGTAAAAATTAATGATTGACAATTATTTGCAATTTTGCAACATGCATTCCACATGATTTACCATAATAAAGTACTGATTATCTAGCCTGGTTCCTGATCTGTCTTTACTGTCTTTCCAGCTCCTATGGTCATTGTCATGCCAAAAACGAACAGATCTGGGAGAAGGCTACTGAATCTGCTAACGGTAACTAACCACAGTGCATAGACTGTAACCTCCTCAGACAATGCAGCAACAGCTTCAAGCTTTGGTGAGAGAAAATATAAGGTGATCTTGTCTTTGACCAGGTAAAATGCCTCTGGCATAGAACATAGTGTCTAACACTGAACCATTCGCTTGGTTGCTCATCACTCAATTACGTGGGATTAAAACGTTTAGAAACATAAACGTTAAGGTGTTTAGGTTATGCTTGAGCTTTGCGAGAGACATAAGGTTAGTGTTAAGATTAGGGAGAGCAGATTCAAGGAGCAGGCTAGGGTGAGGAGAAGTCCAGGTCGCACACATGCTCAGTACCCACACACCATACGGCCGAGCAGGAGGTTGGCACTGGAGGCATACACACATAGATACTGTACACACACACACACACCCCTATACACAGTGCGTCTCGTCCACCATCCAACCTCCACCCTCCACCCTTGTGTCCTGAGAGCTAGGGAGGATTATGAACCCACACAATGACACATTGGCCTATTCATTACAGCACCAGGTCTCATCTCACAGGCTGAGCTCTGGCTGAGTAATTACTCCCAACTAACTGTGCCCTGATTACAGCTACTGCTATTGTTCTTCACTCCTAGAGGAACAGCACTCTGCTACCTCCCACAGACAGCCGCACACACACACACACACACACACACAGACACACACACACGCTCTCTCTTCTGACTGGGAGAGACAAACCTCGGGTCCACCGTGAAGTCCTCAGGAGAAGATTAGCTTGATTTGACTAAATTCTGACTAATATAATTATTTTGTGTTGGAATGGAATCAAGACCCAAGGGATTTCCCCAAGGTCTCTCTCTCTCTCTCTCTGCCACACACATTTAGTTTAGTTATTGTTCTCTCTCCCTGATTCACTGCTTCCCTTGCTTTCTTTCTTTCTCCCTCGCTCTCTACAACTCTCTCTTTCTCTCTTTCTCTCTTTCTCACCCTCTACTCCCCTGAAAATGTCAGGAATCCAAGGTTGGGAGGGCTGAGGGCTAAGCTACCATGTATTGGTTATGGTGGGTTGGGAGGGCTGAGGGCTAAGCTACCATGTATTGGTTATGGTGGGTTGGGAGGGCTGAGGGCTGAGGGCTAAGCTACCATGTATTGGTTATGGTGGGTTGGGAGGGCTGAGGGCTAAGCTACCATGTATTGGTTATGGTGGGTTGGGAGGGCTGAGGGCTAAGCTACCATGTATTGGTTATGGTGGGTTGGGAGGGCTGAGGGCTAAGCTACCATGTATTGGTTATGGTGGGTTGGGAGGGCTGAGGGCTAAGCTACCATGTAGTGTTTATGGTGGGTTATGAGGGCTGAGGCTAAGCTACCATGTATTGGTTATGGTGGGTTGGAGGGCTGAAGGCTAGCTACCATGTATTGTTTATGGTGGGTTAGGCGGGCTGAGGGCTAAGCTACTAAGTATTATTTATGGTGGGTTAGGGGGGCTGAGGGCTAAGCTACTAAGTATTATTTATGGTGGGTTAGGCGGGCTGAGGGCTAAGCTACTAAGTATTATTTATGGTGGGTTAGGGGGGCTGAGGGCTAAGCTACTAAGTATTATTTATGGTGGGTTAGGGGGGCTGAGGGCTAATCTACTATGTATTGGTTATGGTGGGTTGGAGGGCTGAAGGCTAGCTACCATGTATTGTTTATGGTGGGTTAGGCGGGCTGAGGGCTAAGCTACTAAGTATTATTTATGGTGGGTTAGGGGGGCTGAGGGCTAAGCTACTAAGTATTATTTATGGTGGGTTAGGCGGGCTGAGGGCTAAGCTACTAAGTATTATTTATGGTGGGTTAGGGGGGCTGAGGGCTAAGCTACTAAGTATTATTTATGGTGGGTTAGGGGGGCTGAGGGCTAAGCTACCATGTATTATTTATGGTGGGTTGGAGGGCTGAGGGCTAAGCTACTAAGTATTATTTATGGTGGGTTAGGGGGGCTGAGGGCTAATCTACTATGTATTGTTTATGGTGGGTTAGGGGGGCTGAGGGCTAAGCTACTATGTATTGTTTATGGTGGGTTAGGGGGGCTGAGGGCTAAGCTACTAAGTATTATTTATGGTGGGTTGGAGGGCTGAAGGCTAAGCTACCATGTATTGTTTATGGTGGGTTGGAGGGCTGAAAGCTAAGCTACCATGTATTGTTTATGGTGGGTTGGAGGGCTGAAGGCTAAGCTACCATGTATTGTTTATGGTGGGTTAGGAGGGCTGAGGGCTAAGCTACCATGTATTGTTTGTGGTGGGTTGGAGGGCTAAAGGCTAATCTACAGTGTATGCTAATATCTCTTACTTCTATTCTTTTGAACCATCTACTTCATGTCCGTATTCTTATCTTTTATTATGTCTTATTGTTGTTGCATTGTTGAGAAGGAACCTGCAAGTAAGCATTTTGTCATACACGGTATACCATGTGTATCCTGTACATATGACTAATACAACTTGAAACTCAACTATTAAGTATGCAGTAGGCTCTCTCTCCATGTACTCTATCTCTACTTGAAACAAACACTCTCGGGCCAACATGTACGTGAATACTGTATATATTCTCCATCTAGTTATTTCTTTATCTCCCTCGATCTCCATCACAGTCTCATTCTTTTCTTCTCTACCGTCCTTCCTCCCTTTTCTTCTCCTCTCTTGGTCTTTGGGGTTTATTTGTGATGTCAGCAACACAGGAATCAGTCATTGTTGTGCAGCATGTGTTTTTTAATGAGCCCCACTCTTACTAAGATGAAAATCACCAACAGTACACACACACCAAGTGTGCAAATACACACAAGCATGCACACACACACACACACACACACACTAGTATTACATAATTATGACTCTTTGTGTGTTTTCTTCACCATAGCACGTAGGAGAAGATGTGTGGGTGTTGGATGGTTGCTAGTCTTTCATGCAATTATCAGGGCCATATTATTTTCCTCTGCTTTCAACTTCTCTCAGGAGGTTTTCCATTGGTTAATAATAATCATACTACTTGAGATATGAAAAAGGATCTGAAAAAAAGGCAGAAAATTGACTGCCATTAAAAAAGGGATTTCTCCATGACAGCCAAGACTGTAGTGAATAGGAGAAGCCAGGCAGCCTTACACCACTAGCAGTTAGCCACTACAGCACTGAGCCAGGGAGACACCACTGGAGCAGTGCATCATAGCAATGGACAGAAAGTCAAACTTGGTCTGTCAAAGTAAATCTACTGCTGCTGTGAGAGGCTGTTTCCTCTGCTTGACAAGTCTGACTGTCTATTTTCTATCATAACAGAGCAGAGGCGGGAGGAAGGGGTGTTGAACTAAGAGAAAGGTCCACAGAGGTCAAAAACTCAGGCTATACACTCTAGCACTCTCTCCAGGATTCTGCGATCGCATAATTTAATGCAAAACCAAGCAATTCACACATTATAACCAATCAGCACACTTTTCTCGCATAAAAAGGTCCAATCAAAAGAGGGTTCGCAATTTCTACCACTGTTACAGCAGAAAACAGCCCACTCAAACCAGTTTTCCCCCCTGTCATTGTGTGAAGCTGAGGGTTGATGACTGACAGATTACGACTGACAGGCAGAACAAAATAAATACCGTGCAAAATGATTTACAAATGTTTTACATGAAAGTCGGGACAAATAGTTTTGTGTGCAACGTTGTGTTAGAACACAAGAGAATGTCTCTTCGAATCAGCAAAGCAAGTGAAAAGAATGTCCGAACAGCCACCACTGCAGCAGATCCCTGTGAACAAAGTGATAGCAGGGAAATCTGTGGTAGTGATGTATAGTTCGCAAACAATTCATTCTTTTTTTAACTCTTGTAGCCATTTCACCGTCTAGTGGTCTCATGGGTGGAATGTTATTAATGTTATTAATATTTTTCTGAATCTCATAATTAATAATCATTATTTAAAAAAACAAGTAAAAAATCTGGTGTTTCTATGTCAAACGGTTTTGTTATATTTCTGTCTTCTGTGATGTAAATAAAGTGTAATATTGGGGTGCAAACACAAAATTTAATACCTTTCAACTTATATCTGATGTGGTACAGGTGTCTTTTTTAAAAGTCCATAACCATGTGTGTGAGGTACATGTATATACTTTTGTTTCAAAGTAGATTTATTTAAGATTACCAAGAAACACTGTGTGACCCTGATTCAGCCCACTGCAGTAAAAGGGTAACTGACTCAAGAGACATTATTATTTTGTTTTGAACTTCTGGCCGCAATGAATGACTGAATCGCAATGAAGGACTGATACACGCTCCTCCTGCTCAGCACAACGGCTCCAGAGACCAGCTCAGACCAACAACTGTCTTTCATATGTACGTGCAAGAAAACAGATCATGCTGCAAGTGTGAGGACAGACGCTGGGAGACGAGAAGCAAGTACAGGGAGTGAAGATATAATGAATAAACAGACATATAACAAAACAAAAACAGTGTCTGGACAGGGGGAACAAACAACATTAATGCAGACAGGGAGAAGAAACTGAGGAAGTGACAGATATAGGGGAGGCAATCAATAAGGTAATAGAGTCCAGGTGAGTCCCATGAAGCGCTGATGCGAGTAACGATGGTGACAGGGGTACGTAATGATGGGCTGCCTGGCGCCCTCGAGCAACAGAGAGGGGGAGCGGAAGCAGGCGCGACAGCAGGCAGCATAGAGACAAACTTGGATTAAAATCGTACTATTGCTTGTAGTTGAGGTCAGAAGTTTACATACACCTCATCCAAATACATATAAATTCAGTTTTAGTATTTGGTAGCGTTGCCTTTAAATTGTTTAACTTGGGTCAAACATTTTGGGTAGCCTTCCACAAGCTTCCCACAATAAGTTGGGTGAATTTTGGCCCATTCCTCCTGACAGAGTTGGTGTAACTTGGGCCCATTCCTCCAAACATAACGATGGTCATTATGGCCAAACATTTCTATTTTTGTTTCATAAGACCAGAGAACATTTCTCCAAAAAGTACAATATTTGTCCCCGTGTGCAGTTGCAAACCGTAGTCTGGCTTTTTGAGGCTTTTGAAGCAGTGGTTTCTTCTTTGCTGAGCGGCCTTTCAGGTTATGTCGATATATGACTCGTTTTACTGTGGATATAGATACTTTTGTGCCTGTTTCCTCCAGAATATTCACACGGTCCTTTGCTGTTGTTCTGGGATTGATTTGCACTTTTCACACCAAAATACGTTAATCTCTAGGAGACAGAACACGCCTCCTTCCTGAGCGGTATGACGACTGCGTGGTCCCATGGTGTTTATACTTGCGTACTATTGTTTGTACAGATGAACGTGGTACCTTCAGGCATTTGGAAATTGCTCCCAAGGATGAACCAGACTTGTGGGGGTCTACAGTTTTTTTGCTGATGTCTTTTGATTTTCCCATGATGTCAAGCAAAGAGGCACTGAGTTTGAAGGTAGGCCTTGAAATACATCCACAGGTACACCTCCAATTGACTCAAATGATGTCAATTAGCCCATCAGAAGCTTCTAAAGCCATGACATAATTTTCTGGAATTTTCCAAGCTGTTTAAAGGCACAGTCAACTTTGTGTATGTAAACTTCTGACCCACTGGAATTGTGATACAGAGAATTATAAGTGAAATAATCGGTCTGTAAACAATTGTTGGAAAAATGACTTGTGTCATGCACAAAGTAGATGTCCTAACTGACTTGCCAAAACTATAGTTTGTTAACAAGAAATTTGTGGAGTGGTTGAAAAGCGAGTTTTAATGACTCCAACCTAAGTGTTTGTTTGTAAACTTCTGACTTCAACTGTAGCAGAAATGAACATTCAAAAAAGCTGCAGCAAAATCAAATCTATTTTTATGTGTCTGATCAGGTCATAAACTCTTGGCCCTAGTTATAGATTACAACGCCCATCCGATCTGCTACTCCATTCTTTGAAATAAAGCTGCTATCTAGAACCTAAAAGAGTTATTCGGCTGTCCCCGTAGGAGAATCCTTTGAAGAACCCTTTTGGGTTCCATGTAGGACCCTTTCCACAGAGGGTTCTTCATGGAACCCAAAACAGTTCTATGTGGAAAGGCGAAGAACCCCTTTGGGACCCTTTTTTCTAAAAGTCTACTTTTAAAGTCTACTCACCAGGAATATCTCCAAGCCCTGTGCATAGCATAAGACATCAGCAGATTATGGCAAACACTTACCCTTCCCTCAGAGTAATAGTTATGTTAGTGACATTTCATTGACAGTTTGTAATAATTAATGGCTATCTCCTGCAGGATAAATCTCACCCACCAGACCTTGAATAATGTGCCCTGCCACCCACCGTGTGTGTGCTCAATCACAGAGAATGTCTGCACTGCAGGTGCCCACTGTCTGTCTGTGTGTGTGTGTGTGTGTGTGTGTGTGTGTGTGTGTGTGTGTGTGTGTGTGTGTGTGTGTGTGTGTGTGTGTGTGTGTGTGTGTGTCTGTACCCACTGTGAGTGTGTTTGGGCATTGGAGCGATCTCCTGGCAGGGGTGGTGGTTGATGACAGATAATGACAGTAAATAGGCTGGGTAACACTTACCATGGTAGAGCCACACAGGGACACTAAAACACAGAGTTGAATACAGTAGCAAGGAGTACCAAACAGGGGCACTTAACATGGTCAAAACATGTTGACACAACAGTAGCTAAGATGGGGAGAAGTCTGTCCATAATAAAGTGCTTCTCTACCTTCTTAACAACACTATCAACCAGGCAGGTCCTACAGGCCCTAGTTTCTACCTTCTTAACAACACTATCAACCAGGCAGGTCCTACAGGCCCTAGTTTCTACCTTCTTAACAACACTATCAACCAGGCAGGTCCTACAGGCCCTAGTTTCTACCTTCTTAACAACACTATCAACCAGGCAGGTCCTACAGGCCCTAGTTTCTACCTTCTTAACAACACTGTCAACAAGGCAGGTCCTACAGGCCCTAGTTTCTACCTTCTTAACAACACTATCAACCAGGCAGGTCCTACAGGCCCTAGTTTCTACCTTCTTAACAACACTGTCAACAAGGCAGGTCCTACAGGCCCTAGTTTCTACCTTCTGAACAACACTATCAACCACGCAGTTCCTACAGGCCCTAGTTTCTACCTTCTTAACAACACTGTCAACAAGGCAGGTCCAACAGGCCCTAGTTTCTACCTTCTTAACAACACTATCAACCACGCAGGTCCTACAGGCCCTAGTTTCTACCTTCTTAACAACACTGTCAACAAGGCAGGTCCTACAGGCCCTAGTTTCTACCTTCTGAACAACACTATCAACCACGCAGGTCCTACAGGCCCTAGTTTCTACCTTCTTAACAACACTGTCAACAAGGCAGGTCCTACAGGCCCTAGTTTCTACCTTCTGAACAACACTATCAACCACGCAGGTCCTACAGGCCCTAGTTTCTACCTTCTTAACAATACTGTCAACAAGGCAGGTCCAACAGGCCCTAGTTTTGTCACATCTGGACTACTGTTCAGTCGTGTGGTCAGGTGTCACACAGAGAAAATTACAATTGTTTCAGAACAGGGCAGCACGGCTGGCCCTTCAATGTACATGGAGAGCTAACATTAATATGCATGAAAATCTCTCATGGCTTAAAGGGGAGGAGAGATTGACTTCATCACTACTTGTTTTTGTAAGAAGTGTTGACATACTGAATGTACCGAGGTGTCTGTTTAAACTACTGGCACACAGCTCAGACACCCATGCATACCCCACAAGACATGCCACCAGAGGTCTCTTCACAATCTCAAAGTCCAAAACAGACTATGGGAGACACACAGTACTACCATAGAGTCGTGCCTACATGGAACTCTATTCCACATCAGGTAACTGATGCAGTAGAATCAGATTTCAAAAAACAGATAAAAATACACCTTATGGAACAGTGGGGACTGTGAAGAGACACACACACACACACACAGGCACACACATGATAACATTCTACACTCACGTACATTGTAATATTGTTGTATGATGCTGTTATACATGTTGTGTTGTAAATACATAGTGTTGTAATAATGTTATTTGATGTACTACTTTATTTTTATTTTTATGTGTGATGTAAGTGCCTGAATGTGTAACCCCAGGAAGAGTAGCTGCTGCCTTGGCAGGAACTAATGGAGATCCTTAATAAACCACAGGAAGAGTAGCTGCTGCCTTGGCAGGAACTAATGGAGATCCTTAATAAACCACAGGAAGAGAAGCTGCTGCCTTGGCAGGAACTAATGGAGATCCTTAATAAACCACAGGAAGAGTAGCTGCTGCCTTGGCAGGAACTAATGGAGATCCTTAATAAACCACAGGAAGAGTAGCTGCTGCCTTGGCAGGAACTAATGGAGATCCTTAATAAACCACAGGAAGAGTAGCTGCTGCCTTGGCAGGAACTAATGGAGATCCTTAATAAACCACAGGAAGAGTAGCTGCTGCCTTGGCAGGAACTAATGGAGATCCTTAATAAACCACAGGAAGAGTAGCTGCAGCCTTGGCAGAAACTAATGGAGATCCTTAATAAACCACAGGAAGAGTAGCTGCTGCCTTGGCAGGAAATAATGGGATCCCTAAGAAATCACAGGAAGAGTAGCTGCTGCCTTGGCAGGAACTAATGGCTCCTAATAAACCACAGGAAGTGTAGCTGCTGCCTTGGCAGGAACTAATGGGATCCCTAATAAACCACAGGAAGAGTAGCTGCTGCCTTGGCAGGAACTAATGGGATCCCTAATAAACCACAGGAAGAGTAGCTGCTGCATTGGCAGGAACTAATGGGATCCCTAATAAACCACAGGAAGTGTAGCTGCTGCCTTGGCAGGAACTAATGGGATCCCTAATAAACCACAGGAAGAGTAGCTGCTGCCTTGGCAGGAACTAATGGGATCCCTAATAAACCACAGGAAGAGTAGCTGCTGCCTTGGCAGGAACTAATGGGATCCCTAATAAACCACAGGAAGAGTAGCTGCTGCCTTGGCAGGAACTAATGGGATCCCTAATAAACCACAGGAAGAGTAGCTGCTGCCTTGGCAGGAACTAATGGGATCCCTAATAAATACAATAAAGATACAGAGAGGGGCTCATACGGTAATTACATCGAGAAAGAGGCTTGGGACTGGAAGCATCCCATAGAAAGGACAGCGATCATTACACAGAGAGGTTTGGGACTGGAGGCATCCCATAGAAAGGACAGCGATCATTACACAGAGAGGTTAGGGACTGGAAGCATCCCATAGAGAGGACAGTGATCATTACACAGAGAGGGATTATACATGGACACTTACAGTAGACTCTCACCAACTATGCACAGAGAGGTTAGGGACTGGAAGCATCCCATGGAGAGAGATATAGAGAGGGATAAACCCAATAGAGAAGAACATTGACTCAGTGTCCAATCTACTGGGACGTGGAGTGAGAACGAAGAGGACTGACTGCTATAGAAGCACAGAGTACACTGCGTGTTTGTTTGTGCGTCTGCATGTGCGTGTATGTGTGAGCGCGCATGTGTGTGTGTGTGTATGTGTGTGTGAGTGTGTCTGCGTGTATTGGGAATCAGTGTTCTTCACAGTCCTTCATTTAAATCTTTTATACTTAGTGTATATATTTCTCATGAGGAAAGGTGTGATGTTTTCAGTTCCACACCATGTCAACAGGTCTATAAACAGAGTGGTGTATGTCTGAGACTGAGCTTCCTGTGATCTCTTCAGTCCTCACACCTCAAGAGAAGAATAGAGGTGGGAATAGGCCTGCTAAGGCCAGAACAGCAACAAGCTAAACTGGCAATATATATACAATATATACTGTATAAAGTCACTTGCCCCCAATCCCCACTTCCCCAAAACATGTGTAAATATAGGACTATAAATGACGCCTTCTTGTATTATACTTGTAAAACATTTGTATTCTATTTTACTGAGCCATTACTTTGTTGTTATTCTTATCTTTTATCATTTCTTATTGTTGTTGCATTGTTGAGAAGGAACCTGCAAGTCAGCATTCCATTGGACGGTGTATACCATGTGTATCCCTGGTTATAATCGCTATCAGCTGATAATACTAGAGGCAGACCCACTGACACAGGTACTAAAGGATTCCTCCATGCTTTAGATAGGGGTGCAACTCCACTAAATAGAGCATGGGCCTAATTAACGACAGGAACTCAGTGCCCCTTCTGTGACTTCTGATATCAGCTAAATCCTAACTTGAGATACCCAGATGTTGTACCTCTGACCTCTCACCTAAATCATTCATTGATGCCAAATGCAGCATGTCCACCAATAGAAAAACACACACAACTTTCTCCTACTGCTATTCTCAGTTTCCCTACACTGATCAGATGATCTGGTATAGAACACATCCATAGATTCAACACCACCATTCCCCCAAATTCATTAACACAGTAACACTCTGGGTTGCGTCATCAGAGATGAGGCTGATGACTGCAGCAGATTGCAATATGATATCAGTAATTACATCAAACAACATATTACATAAGCATTACTATTCCCATGGCAGCTGTTCCACTGGGGTGGCTGAGGCACCTTTGCTTCTTTTTAATTGCCTTATTGCGCATCTGATGTTTAGGTCAATAGAATGTAATCAGTTTTTTAAATGACCTCCCATCTAAATGGATTAATTTAAACCATATGGCCTACATATCCATATATGGTCGACTGTATATATTGCTTGATATACTAAACATATCAACATGTCTGTTCATAGGTTCAATGTTGCATTTTTGTAATATTTCCAGAAAATTGTTTTCCAAAAACAGATCATTTAAAAAAACATTATTTTAGTTTACTCAGAAGTCTATTAGAATGATTTCTGAAAGGTGATCACGTTTTCCTCTTAAATATCTGGGGTCTCAAGAGGGTTAACGTTATCTTTCTGTTAGCTTTACCATCATTCTCGCCTCATATCCATTTCTACACAAGAACTCGGCTGACAGTAATCTAAGCACTAGTCTGCATGTGCTGATGATTTACAGACAGAGAGATTATCAACAACATTATTCAAATCCAAACCTTAACCTTTAGGCCAGAAATGCACTGAACAACTGACCTTAGATCAGTGCTCATAGACAACGTCCCCCTAGTGAAGGTGAAGGTCTCAACAGACTCTAGCTGTCATCTGTTCTGCATGGTTTAGAACTGATGGATTCTGACTCCGGTATCATCAGGTATCCTATGGAAATGAGGAGTGCCATAGTCTGGTTTCTACACCAGCAGTTAATGGTTATCTGGGGGAGGAATGTATATGGTGGAGGCAATTAAGCTTGGAATGTTCTGAGTAAAGGAAAGGCAATCACATGGTTGCAGTCACTGATAACAGTGGAGAGACGTGGTTTAGTGAGGAATGGGGGCCAGGGTCAGGTCACATTAAAGGAGAAGGAACAGTTTACTGCCCGCATCACTTAACTTCCTACCTAGAAATAAAGATGTACTGTTCAGAGCGAAGGAGGATACTTCATCCAAATTGGGGTCTATATACTTGTGCTGGTGGAAAAATGTCTTTGTCTGTTCAGCTGTCCAACCCTTTGCGTGAATAAACTTGGTTATAGTTGTCCGTCAGTTTTTACCCTGTTATTTAGAACCTAACAGAACTAACATGTGGAGTGAGCTCACGGCTGGTTGCTTAGAGTTAACGGTTTGTTAGCAGCGAGCCGCTAGCATGGTAATGGCTGTTTTAGCGAGTTAGAGGTAGCCTGGCTAACTGCTGTTGCCTGTGCGGCTGGCTGGCTATTCTCAGCTGTTGCTTTGAGTTAGCGATTTGTTAGCAGTGAGCTGCTAGCAGGGTAATGACTGTTTTAGCAAGTTAGTGGTAGCCTGGCTAAATGCTGTTGCCTGGGCGGCTGGCTGGCTCTTCCAGCTGTTGCTGTGGGTTAGCGTTTTGTTTGCGGTGGCTGTTGCTGTGGGTAAGTGTAGCAGTGAGCCACTAGCAGGGTTAATGGCCTGTGACAGGCAGGCTAATAGCGTGGAACACGGCCATTACTGTCAGATAAAGATGTAGGTCTATGCAAGGCAGCTGAGGGCCTCGGCAGTCAACAGATTTATTAACAGTGAACAAGGGGAGAATCAGATCAGCACAGAATATGTCTAAGTACTGTTCATTTGATAATGACACTCAAAGTCACAGATCAATACGGTAGCCAACTCTATAGGCTGAAAGCAAGGGTTTGGTAAGACACCATGCTGCAATCTAGGTATTTCTCTTTCACATGAATTTATATTCCCAAAGCCAAATAGGGGAGAGGGCGAAACGAGGGATTTGTCACACTCTACCTCTCCACCTGTCAAAGTGTCCCAGGGACGAAGAGCCGACAAGCCACAGCTCTTTTCTTTTCATCTTCTCTCTCCACCTCTCTCCAGCTCCCTCTCTTCCTCTCCCACTCGTTTTCATTGCATTGTTTTGTAAGAACACTTTTTTATTGTGCTCTTATTATTTCAGAAGCACATTTATGAGGATACATAATACAGTCTAGGATAAGGAGAGGAACTGAAGAGGTGAATATTCAATATTTGACGTATGACTCTCCCTAATATCCCTCACTCCTCTTGTTTTTTAACACCCTCTATTGTTCTCCCCGACTGCAGCACTGATCACAGTATATGACGGATACATGAAGAAACATCCTTGTTAACACAAGTTAGAACATCTGGCCTGTGTGTTCCTCTGTCAGTGGCCGAGGGTAAGATTCATACCCATAGTAGAGAGGAGCTCTGTTAGTTCTCTCTCTCTCTCTCTCTCTCTCCTTCCCCCACCCCCTCTATCTCTCTCTCTTCTCTCCCCCCGCTTACTCTCTCTCTCTCTCTCCTTCCCCCACCCCCTCTATCTCTCTCTCTTCTCTCCCCCCGCTTACTCTGTCTCTCTCTCTCTCTCTCTCTCTCTCTCTCTCTCTCTCTCTCTCTCCTCTCCTTTCCCCACCCCCTCTATCTCTCTCTCTTCTCTCCCCCCCGCTTACTCTCTCTCTCCTTCCCCGCTTACTCTCTCTCTCTCTCTCTCTCTCTTCTCTCTCTCTCTCTCTCCTTCCCCACCCCCCTCTATCTCTCTCTCTTCTCTCCCCCCGCTACTCTCTCTCTCTCTCCTCTCCCCCCCCTCTCTCTCTCTCCTCTTCCCCCACCCTCTCTATCTCTCTCTCTTCTCTCCCCTGCTTACTCTCTCTCTCTCTCTCTCTCTCTCTCTCTCTCTCTCTCTCTCTCTTTCTCTCTCTCTCTCTCTCCTCTTCCCCCACCCCCTCTCTCTCTTTCTCTCTCTCTCTCTCTCTCTCTCTCTCCTCTTCCCCCACCCTCTCTATCTCTCTCTCTTCTCTCCCCCCGCTACTCTCTCTCTCTCTCTCCTCTTCCCCCACCCTCTCTATCTCTCTCTCTTCTCTCCCCCCGCTTACTCTCTCTCTCTGTCTCCTCTTCCCCCACCCCCTCTATCTCTCTCTCTCTTCTCTCCCCCCGCTTACTCTCTCTCTCTCTCTCTCCTTCCCCCCACCCCCTCTATCTCTCTCTCTTCTCCCCCCCCCCCGCTTACTCTGTCTCTCTCTCTATCTCTCTCTCTCTCTCTCGCTCTCTCTCTCTCTCTTCTTCCCCCACCCCCTCTATCTCCCTCTCTTCTCTCCCCCCGCTTACTCTCTCTCTCTCTCTCTCTCTCTCTCTCTCTCTCGCTCTCTCTCTCTCCTCTTCCCCCACCCCCTCTATCTCCCTCTCTTCTCTCCCCCCGCTTACTCTCTCTCTATATCTCTCTCTCTCTCTCTCTCTCTCTCTCTCTCTATGTCTCTCTCACTCCCCCTTCTCTCCCCCCGCCCGCCCTTTCTCTTTCTCTCTCTTTCTCTGTCTCAGAATTTGGCCCTGCCCCAAAGGCACCTTGAGAGAAAAGACAAATTGCAAACAGTCTGTGATGTAATACCCTGGCTACACAGATCCATACCTGTTTATCAGTGAACTAATCTGACATACCGGTATCATAGCTCAATGTACAATAAGGTACCATCTATCATGTGTTTATAGATTTGACAATACAAACCGTTCTCATTCAATTGATGGGTATATCATACATGATCAATAATAAACACTTATAAATCAATGGTTGCAACTGTGAGTTCATGTGGCCAATCTACGTAGTAATGTAACCCTCTGGATCGCAGTGAGAAAGCTATTATCACCTCCTAACTGATGCTTCCAATTCCAACTCAATTCATGTCTTCAATAATCTACTTTCATTTCAAGTAGATCTCTTACCACCTCCCCTGCCTGGCTCTCCACAGCTCTGTCCTCTTCTCTCCAGGAGGAGCTACAGGCCCTGTCACAAATGGCACCCTGTTCCCTATATAATGCACTACTTTGACCAGAACCCTATGGGCCCTGATCAAAAGTAGTGTACTACATAGGGAATAGGGTTCCCTTTGTGACGCTAACCCCAGTATGCCCACAGAGACACCTGGCTAATGATACCACTAGTTCAGCTTGTCACAGCAATTAAGGTCCTATGCTGTAATGTCGCCTACACTTTAGCAGGGTCCCAGAGCCGATGGGGCCAGGTGTTAAGGAGTCCCATAATGAGAGAGGAGTTCAGGAGTATGTGGTTGTAACGATGGGACATTAAGTCATAGATCTTAATGGCATGGATATAAATCATTATTCAAGGCCAATGTTGTAAATCTCTCTCTTTTTCTATTTGTAGACCATCAGAAAGTCGGCTTTAAAATCCATTTCCCAGGGAGGAATATTTATGATGCACATGTTTCTGACTCCAGTTACTGTGAATCCTAACCAGATAGATGCAGAATACATTGTTCACTGTAACACAGAACTGTCTTGATCTTCCTCGATAAGAAATACCATTGGCTACTCCTAGACCATGATAAACCTCTGACATAAACAGAGCCATGGATTGATTACTTAAGAAGGCGGGAGATAGGAGAAAATAAATTGAAAATCATTGGTACGGTGGCAGGTCATTCATCTCTACTGATTGTAAAAGCAAATCAGAATGGAGCATCAGACAAGAGCAAAAAAAAAAGAAGCTGATCCTACAACAACAACACATTGATTTTAATACCAAATGCACGGCGGTGGCTTAGAAGGAAATAAGACTCACGCACACACGCACGCACACACGTACACACACACACGCACGCACACACACACACACACACACACACACACACACACACACACACACACACACACACACACACACACACACACACACACACACACACACACACACACACACACACACACAATATCAAACCCATGCAGATGCAGAAGAGGCAATCAGATAGAAGAGCTCTGAACACAGCTAAAACAAGCTCCAGGAGAGTGATTGACATGAACAGACCAAAGACAGATGGTTCAAAAGAGGAAATACAAAACGGAAACGCAGCAACACCAATATACATATAGTGAAATAATCATTGCAACATCAGTCTTGCAATCTGGACTGACACTAATCCCCAAATGACATTGCCTCAAACAAGCTGGCTTTAAAGGCACAGTGAGTGAGCTTTGGCTGGTGGACATTGTCATTATATACATGTATCTCTACAGCCTCCATGGCTCAGGGAGCAGGGTTTCCAATGATTTCCATTCACTGGTTGCTCTTTGGAGGGATGCTTGACATGCACATCAGTAGAGTGTGTCACAGGTCCATCAGGGTGAATGAAAGGTGACTGGAGAGAAAGAAGGACCACTTTCACCAATGCTTGACTCTGACTGAAATAGGTGCCGGTACTCATTAAAAGTCAAGCACTGCTTTTACTATAGATGCTAATGTGAACCAACTCTTTTATTCTATCTCTGTGATTTCCCTGTGCTCTTTCCCTTTCTCTCTCTCTCTCTCTCTCTCTCTCTCTCTCTCTCTCTCTCTCGCTCTCTCTCTCTCTTGCGCCATTTGTATCAATCAAACCATTGATGATGTCATCCATGGTCTGAGGGTGGTACAGAGGTCATGACCCATAGCAGTGTGTGTGTGTATATACAGTACATACTATATGTGTGTGCTTGCGTATATCATGCGTGAGTGTGTCTGCGCTCATTGCAGGTCCAGCCTCTAGCTTCCAGCCAGACGAAGGGGAGAGAGCAAGAGAGAGGGGGAAAGGACAGCGAGAGACTGAGTCAAGGGCCAGTGGGCAGGGATGGATGGATGGATAGAGGAGTGAAGGGATGTGGAGGAGTGGAGGGATGGTAGTTAGTCATTCACACTGAGGTCAGGTGTGAAACAGCCAAGATTGTGGAGGATTCACATCAATCATGTTACTGTTCATTCACCTTCACCATGTTACTGTTCCTTCACTTCCATCATGTTACTGTTCCTTCACCTCCATCATGTTACTGTTCCTTCACCATGTTACTGTTCCTTCACTTCCATCATGTTACTGTTCCTTTACCTCCACCATGTTACTGTTCCTTCACTTCCATCATGTTACTGTTCCTTTACCTCCATCATGTTACTGTTCCTTCACCTCCATCATGTTACTGTTCCTTCACCTCCATCATGTTACTGTTCCTTCACCTCCATCATGTTACTGTTCCTTCACATCCATCATGTTACTGTTCCTTTACCTCCATCATGTTACTGTTCCTTCACCTCCATCATGTTACTGTTCCTTCACATCCATCATGTTACTGTTCATTCACCTCCATCATGTTACTGTTCCTTCACCTCCATCATGTTACTGTTCCTCCACCATGTTACTGTTCCTTCACCTCCATCATGTTACTGTTCCTTCACCTCCACCATGTTACTGTTCCTTCACCTCCATCATGTTACTGTTCCTCCATCATGTTACTGTTCCTTCACCTCCACCATGTTACTGTTCCTTCACCTCCATCATGTTACTTTTCCTTCACCTCCATCATGTTACTGTTCCTTCACCTCCATCATGTTCCTTCACCTCCATCATGTTACTGTTCCTTCACCTCCATCATGTTACTGTTCCTTCACCTCCATCATGTTACTGTTCCTTCACCTCCATCATGTTACTGTTCCTCCATCATGTTACTGTTCATTCACCTCCGTCATGTTACTGTACCTTCACCTCCATCATGTTACTGTTCCTTCACCTCCATCATGTTACTGTTCCTCCATCATGTTACTGTTCATTCACCTCCATCATGTTACTGTTCCTCCATCATGTTACTGTTCATTCACCTCCATCATGTTACTGTTCCTTCACCTCCATCATGTTACTGTTCCTCCATCATGTTACTGTTCATTCACCTCCGTCATGTTACTGTACCTTCACCTCCATCATGTTACTGTTCCTTCACCTCCATCATGTTACTGTTCCTCCATCATGTTACTGTTCATTCACCTCCATCATGTTACTGTTCCTCCATCATGTTACTGTTCATTCACCTCCATCATGTTACTGTTCCTTCACCTCCATCATGTTACTGTTCCTTCACCTCCATCATGTTACTGTTCCTTCACCTCCATCATGTTACTGTTCCTCCATCATGTTACTGTTCATTCACCTCCATCATGTTACTGTTCCTTCACCTCCATCATGTTACTGTTCCTCCATCATGTTACTGTTCATTCACCTCCATCATGTTACTGTTCCTCCATCATGTTACTGTTCATTCACCTCCATCATGTTACTGTTCCTTCACCTCCATCATGTTAATGTTCCTTCACCTCCATCATGTTACTGTTCCTTCACCTCCATCATGTTACTGTTCCTTCACCATGTTACTGTTCATTCACCTCCATCATGTAACTGTTAGTTCACCTCCATCATGTTACTGTTCCTCCACCATGTTACTGTTCCTTCACCTCCACCATGTTACTGTTCCTTCACCTCCATCATGTTACTGTTCCTCCTTCATGTTACTGTTCATTCACCTCCACCATGTTACTGTTCCTTCATCTCCACCATGTTACTGTTCCTTCACCTCCATCATGTTACTGTTCCTTCACCTCCACCATGTTACTGTTCAGTCACCTCCATCATGTTACTGTTCCTTCACCCCCATCATGTTACTGTTCCTTCACCTCCATCATGTTACTGTTCCTTCACCTCCATCATGTTACTGTTCCTTCACCTCCATCATGTTACTGTTCCTTCACCTCCATCATGTTACTGTTCCTTCACCTCCATCATGTTACTGTTCCTTCACCTCCATCATGTTACTGTTCCTTCACCTCCATCATGTTACTGCTCCTTCACCTCCATTATGTTACTGGTCCTTCACCTCCATCATGTTACTGTTCCTCCACCTCCACCGGGTTACTGCTCCTTCACCTCCACCATGTTACTGTTCCTTCACCTCCACCGGGTTACTGTTCCTTCACCTCCACCATGTTACTGTTCCTTCACCTCCATCATGTTACTGTTCCTCCACCATGTTACTGTTCCTTCACCTCCATCATGTTACTGTTCCTTCGCATTCACCATGTCACTGTTCCTTCACCTCCATCATGTTAATGTTCCTTCACCTCCATCATGTTTCTTCCAAGGTGGCATAGCAGTTCAGACGTCTTTTGTCCTCGTCTTGTTGTGTCCTGTGTATATATATATATTTACAACTTTTTTCACGTACATTTTATTTTTATTTTCCATCAACTCATCTTCAAAACACTCTCCTGCAACCCGCCTCACCAATTTATATTTATAAAAAAGTATTATTTACCTCAAATCTGTAATCCTCCAAGAAGCTAGCCAGAAACTCCAAGAAGCTAGCCTGAAACTAGCCAGAAGCTAGCCAGAAGCTAATCCAGAAGCTAATCAGAAGCTAGTTCTGAAGCTAGTTAGCTTCTTTACTGGCAAATCGTTAGTATTCAGCTAACCACGGTTTGTGGTCATCAGCTATCCTTTAGCTCGAAAATCTATCGCCAGTTCTGTACAGCGCAGCGCGGCTCGGAACGGATCATACCGGACCAATTTTTCTCTCCATTCTCTCCATTTCGACTGCTCTCTGGACATTCATACCCGGATCTCACAGCTAGCTAGCTGCTATCCGTGTGACTATCGGCCTTCGTCGATTCCGTAGCAAACATCAATTATTCCGGAGCTAGCCAGCTCCGTCAATCACTCCTGAGTTCCATCAATCACTCCTGGGCTGCAGTCGCCTATCCGGACCCGTTTTACTGCCTATGCGGAGCCCCACCGGGCCTTCACAACTGGACTGCCGACGTTATCTACCCGAAGGAGATCCGGCTGGCTCCTCCGTCGCGACGTTACCTGAACGCCCATCTGCGGCCTGCTAACCGTTAGCTGTCTTACCAGCTGCTATCTGAATAGACAATCGGACAATTTATTTATTTTTATTATTATTATGTTTTCTTCTTGGGCCTCTATAACTATATCTATTGTTTTTATTTTTGTTGTTGTTGTGTGATTTGGATTAATCCCCTCTACCACACGGAACCCCACTAATCTACTGACGGAACGCAAGAGGTGGCTAACAACAGACCTCCATCCTATGCTAGCTTGCTACCGATGGCCTGGCTAGCTGTCTAAATCGCCGTGACCCCCAACCAACCTCTCCACTCACTGGACCCTTTTGATCACTCGACTAAGCATGCCTCTCCTTAATGTCAATATGTCTTGTCCATTGCTGTTCTGGTTAGTGTTTATGGGCTTATTTCACTGTAGAGCCTCTAGTCCTCCTTTGTCTGTACATTATACCTTGATGCTATTTTATCGCCCCCAGAAACCTCCTTTTACTCTATGTTCCAGACGTTCTAGACGACCAATTCTCATAGCTTTTAGCCGTACCCTTATTCTACTCCTCCTATGTTCCTCTGGCGATGTAGAGGTGAATCCAGGCCCTGCAGTGCCTAGCTCCACTCCTATTCCCCAGGCGCTCTCTTTTGACGACTTCTGTAACCGTAATAGCCTTGGTTTCATGCATGTTAACATTAGAAGCCTCCCTAAGTTTGTTCTATTCACTGCTTTAGCACACTCTGCCAACCCGGATGTTCTAGCTGTGTCTGAATCCTGGCTTAGGAAGACCACCAAAAATTCAGAAATTTTAATTCCAAACTACAACATTTTCAGACAAGATAGAACTGCCAAAGGGGGCGGTGTTGCAATCTACAGCAAAGATAGCCTGCAGAGTTCTGTCCTACTATCCAGGTCTGTACCCAAACAATTTGAACTTCTACTTTTAAAAATCCACCTCTCTAAAAACAAGTCTGTCACCGTTGCCGCCTGCTATAGACCACCCTCTGCCCCCAGCTGTGCTCTGGACACCATATGTGAACTGATTGCCCCCCATCTATCTTCAGAGTTCGTGCTGCTAGGCGACCTAAACTGGAACATGCTTAACACCCAAGCCATCGTACAATCTAAACTTGATGCCCTCAATCTCACACAAATTAACAATGAACCTACCAGGTACCTCCCCAAAGCCTTAAACACGGGCACCCTCATAGATATCATCCTAACCAACTTCCCCTCTAAATACACCTCTGCTGTCTTCAACCAAGATCTCAGCGATCACTGCCTCATTGCCTGCATCCGTAATGGGTCAGCGGTCAAACGACCTCCACTCATCACTGTAAAACGCTCCCTGAAACACTTCTGCGAGCAGGCCTTCCTAATCGACCTGGCCGGGGTATCCTGGAAGGATATTGATCTCATCCCGTCAGTAGAGGATGCCTGGATATTTTTTTAAATGCCTTCCTAACCATCTTAAATAAACATGCCCCATTCAAGAAATTTAGAACCAGGAACAGATATAGCCCTTGGATCTCCCCAGACCTGACTGCCCTTAACCAACACAAAAACATCCTATGGCGTTCTGCATTAGCATCGAACAGCCCCCGAGATATGCAGCTGTTCAGGGAAGCTAGAAACCATTATACACAGGCAGTTAGAAAAGCCAAGGCTAGCTTTTTCAAGCAGAAATTTGCTTCCTGCAACACTAACTCAAAAAAGTACTGGGACACTGTAAAGTCCATGGAGAATAAGAACACCTCCTCCCAGCCGCCCACTGCACTGAAGATAGGAAACACTGTCACCACTGATAAATCCACCATAATTGAGAATTTCAATAAGCATTTTTCTATGGCTGGCCATGCTTTCCACCTGGCTACTCCTACCCCGGTCAACAGCACTGCACCCCCAACAGCAACTCGCCCAAGCCTTCCCCATTTCTCCTTCTCCCAAATCCATTCAGCTGATGTTCTGAAAGAGCTGCAAAATCTGGACCCCTACAAAACAGCCGGGCTAGACAATCTGGACCCTTTCTTTCTAAAATTGTTGCCACCCCTATTACTAGCCTGTTCAACCTCTCTTTCGTGTCATCTGAGATTCCCAAAGATTGGAAAGCAGCTGCGGTCATCCCCCTCTTCAAAGGGGGGGACACTCTTGACCCAAACTGCTACAGACCTATATCTATTCTACCGTGCCTTTCTAAGGTCTTCGAAAGCCAAGTCAACAAACAGATTACCAACCATTTCGAATCTCACCATACCTTCTCTGCTATGCAATCTGGTTTCAGAGCTGGTCATGGGTGCACCTCAGCCACGCTCAAGGTCCTAAACGATATCTTAACCGCCATCAATAAGAAACATTACTGTGCAGCCGTATTCATTGATCTGACCAAGGCTTTCGACTCTGTCAATCACCACATCCTCATCGGCAGACTCGACAGCCTTGGTTTCTCAAATGATTGCCTCGCCTGGTTCACCAACTACTTCTCTGATAGAGTTCAGTGTGTCAAATCGGAGGGTCTGCTGTCCAGACCTCTGGCAGTCTCTATGGGGGTGCCACAGGGTTCAATTCTTGGACCGACTCTCTTCTCTGTATACATCAATGAGGTCGCTCTTGCTGCTGGTGAGTCTCTGATCCACCTCTACGCAGATGACACCATTCTGTATACTTCCGGCCCTTCTTTGGACACTGTGTTGTTAACCCTCCAGGCAAGCTTCAATGCCATACAACTCTCCTTCCGTGGCCTCCAATTGCTCTTAAATACAAGTAAAACTAAATGCATGCTCTTCAACCGATCGCTACCTGCACCTACCCGCCTGTCCAACATCACTACTCTGGACGGCTCTGACTTAGAATACGTGGACAACTACAAATACTTAGGTGTCTGGTTAGACTGTAAACTCTCCTTCCAGACCCATATCAAACATCTCCAATCCAAAGTTAAATCTAGAATTGGCTTCCTATTTCGCAACAAGGCATCCTTCACTCATGCTGCCAAACATACCCTTGTAAAACTGACCATCCTACCAATCCTCGACTTTGGCAATGTCATTTACAAAATAGCCTCCAATACCCTACTCAACAAATTGGATGCAGTCTATCACAGTGCAATCCGTTTTGTCACCAAAGCCCCATATACTACCCACCATTGTGACCTGTACGCTCTCGTTGGCTGGCCCTCGCTTCATACTCGTCGCCAAACCCACTGGCTCCATGTCATCTACAAGACCCTGCTAGGTAAAGTCCCCCCTTATCTCAGCTCGCTGGTCACCATAGCATCTCCCACCTGTAGCACACGCTCCAGCAGGTATATCTCTCTAGTCACCCCCAAAACCAATTATTTCTTTGGCCGCCTCTCCTTCCAGTTCTCTGCTGCCAATGACTGGAACGAACTACAAAAATCTCTGAAACTGGAAACACTTATCTCCCTCACTAGCTTTAAGCACCAACTGTCAGAGCAGCTCACAGATTACTGCACCTGTACATAGCTCACCTATAATTTAGCCCAAACAACTACCTCTTTCCCAACTGTATTTATTTTTTATTTATTTATTTATTTTGCTCCTTTGCACCCCATTATTTTTATTTCTACTTTGCACATTCTTCCATTGCAAAACTACCATTCCAGTGTTTTACTTGCTATATTGTATTTACTTTGCCACCATGGCCTTTTTTGCCTTTACCTCCCTTCTCACCTCATTTGCTCACATTGTATATAGACTTGTTTATACTGTATTATTGACTGTATGTTTGTTTTACTCCATGTGTAACTCTGTGTCGTTGTATCTGTCGAACTGCTTTGCTTTATCTTGGCCAGGTCGCAATTGTAAATGAGAACTTGTTCTCAACTTGCCTACCTGGTTAAATAAAGGTTAAATAAATAAATAAATAAATGTTACTGTTCCTTCACCTCCACCATGTTACTGGTCCTTCACCTCCACCATGTTACTGTTCCTTCACCTCCATCATGTTACTGTTCCTTCACCATGTTACTGTTCCTTCACCTCCATCATGTTACTGTTCCTTCACCTCAATCATGTTACTGTTCCTTCACCTCCACCATGTTACTGTTCCTTCACCATGTTACTGTTCCTTCACCTCCATCATGTTACTGTTCCTTCACCATGTTACTGTTCCTTCACCTCCATCATGTTACTGTTCCTTCACCATGTTACTGTTCCTTCACCTCCATCATGTTACTGTTCCTTCACCTCAATCATGTTACTGTTCCTTCACCTCCATCATGTTACTGTTCCTCCACCATGTTACTGTTCCTTCACCTCCACCATGTTACTGTTCCTCCACCATGTTACTGTTCCTTCACCTCCATCATGTTACTGTTCCTTCACCATGTTACTGTTCCTTCACCTCCATCATGTTACTGTTCCTTCACCTCAATCATGTTACTGTTCCTTCACCTCCACCATGTTACTGTTCCTTCACCCCCATCATGTTACTGTTCCTCCATCATGTTACTGTTCCTTCACCACCACCATGTTAATGTTCCTTCACCTCCATCATGTTACTGTTCCTTCACCCCCATCATGTTACTGTTCCTCCATCATGTTACTGTTCCTTCACCTCCACCATGTTACTGTTCCTTCACCCCCATCATGTTACTGTTCCTTCACCATGTTACTGTTCCTTCACCTCCATCATGTTAATGTTCCTTCACCTCCATCATGTTACTGTTCCTTCACCTCCACCATGTTAATGTTCCTTCACCTCCATCATGTTACTGTTCCTTCACCTCCACCATGTTACTGTTCCTTCACCCCCATCATGTTACTGTTCCTCCATCATGTTACTGTTCCTTCACCTCCACCATGTTAATGTTCCTTAACCTCCATCATGTTACTGTTCCTTCATCCCCATCATGTTACTGTTCCTCCATCATGTTACTGTTCATTCACCTCCATCATGTTACTGTTCCTTCACCACCATCATGTTATTGTTCCTCCATCATGTAACAGTTCCTTCACCTCCATCATGTTACTGTTCCTCCACCATGTTACTGTTCCTTCACCCCCATCATGTTACTGTTCCTTCACCTCTACCATGTCACTGTTCCTCCACTATATTATTGTTCCTCCACCTCCACCATGTTACTGTTCCTCCACCATGTTACTGTTCCTTTACCATGTTACTGTTCCTTCACCTCCATCATGTTACTGTTCCTTCACCTCCATCATGTTACTGTTCCTTCACCTCCATCATGTTACTGTTCCTTCACCTCCACCATGTTACTGTTCCTTCACCTCCATCATGTTACTGTTCCTCCACCATGTTACTGTTCCTTCACCTCCACCATGTTACTGTTCCTTCATCACCACCATGTTACTGTTCCTCCATCATTACTTTTCCTTCACCTCCATCATGTTACTGTTCATTCACCTCCATCATGTTACTGTTCCTTCACCTCCATCATGTTACTGTTCCTTCACCTCCATCATGTTACTGTTCCTTCACCTCCACCATGTTACTGTTCCTTCACCTCCATCATGTTACTGTTCCTCCACCATGTTACTGTTCCTTCATCACCACCATGTTACTGTTCCTCCATCATTACTTTTCCTTCACCTCCATCATGTTACTGTTCATTCACCTCCATCATGTTACTGTTCCTTCACCTCCATCATGTTACTGTTCCTTCACCTCCATCATGTTACTGTTCCTTCACCTCCATCATGTTACTGGTCCTTCACCTCCATCATGTTACTGTTCCTTCACCTCCACCGTGTTACTGTCCCTTCATCACCACCATGTTACTGTTCCTTCATCACCACCATGTTGCTTTCATCTGTATCAAGTCTCTATCTTGGTCCTTCTAGATCAGTGAAGATGAGAAAATAGAGGAGGAGAAGAAGAAATAGAGGAGAGGAAGAAATGAAGAAGGATGGAAACCAGTCTGAGAAGTGATGAGCACCAGTAGCAACCATCTTGCACTATTTTAGTATTCAGACAGGGCTGTCGCCTGTGCAACACTAAGTCCCCTGTTCTGTTTAAACAGAGCCCAGTGACTGGGTAGAGGCTGGACTGGGTACACAGAGCCAGCAGGAAACAGGCAGGCCTAAACAGGCTTGACAGGAGGGAACACTCACAGCCAGCAGCAAAAGGGGTCCTGTGTGTGTGTGTGTGTGTGTGTGTGTGTGTGTGTGTGTGTGTGTGTGTGTGTGTGTGTGTGTGTGTGTGTGTGTGTGTGTGTGTAAAATACAACATCAAATCTAAGTTGTTAAAGTAGACAAAATGTTCAACTCAGTAAGTAAACAGTGGTTATTAAAAGTCATTATCCACACACTCAAATCATATTAGCAGTGTTTATGTCTGACACGTGATGGAACAGGGTGTGTGTTTGTGTGTGCTTGCTTGCACAAACTGTGTGTGTTAATGTGTGTGTGTGTGTGTGTGTGTGTGTGTGTGTGTGTGTGTGTGTGTGTGTGTGTGTGTGTGTGTGTGTGTGTGTGTGTGTGTGTGTGTGTGTGTGTGTGTTTGTTAATGTGTGTGTGTGTCTGCTAAGGAGGGAACAGTCTCGTTAGCAGGCCTTCCACAAAAACCAACAGCAAAACAAACATTTTAAAATGGTTCTGATGGTTATATGATTTCTTCATCCATAATCCTCAGTTACATGATTATACGGCAATTGTCCCAGTCCTATTTCTGATAGCCCAAACACTCACTTCTAATTGGCTGACTGTGTGTGTTTGTGTTTGTACATGACTGATCAAAGTGTAGACAAGCAGCACTGCACAAATGGGACAGAGGGGTGCTTGTGTAGGGGATGTTCACATACAGTAGGCCAGGGACCGTCAACTAGATTCAGCCACGGGACGATTTCTTCTTCAGCAAACATAATTACAAAGGATTTGTAAACTGCAAATTGACCCAAGAAGCCCAAACAGATATAATATTGGACTAAAACATAATCATTTCAAACCTTGCTTACATTTGTATACGATCTCATACTGTATATCTCTCTATTATGGGTGGGAATGCTTTGGGCTGACAGTTGAGGAACCCTGAAGCAGCCTATACCGCTCTGAGTGTGTGTGTGTGTTTTAAGTGGATCTATGTTTGTGTTTATTCCGGCTGGCATGCCAGGCCACAGTAACACGCCCTAAACAAACATCATCATCCTAATCATCATGGTCACAGCGTAAACACACACACACACACACACACGCACACACACACACACACACACACACACACACACACACACACACACACACACACACACACACACACACACACACACACACAGCCACAGCCACAGCCACAGCCAGGCAGGCAGAACACAGCGTTGCGGGTATGCTTGCCTTCCACAAACCAGAGCCACTTATCTAACCAAGGACACACACAGGCCTGGGGGAAGTAGAGAGGGACAGGGGAACTGACTGAGTGTGTACAGGGTCACACACATCCTAAACAGAGCTGCCCCCCATCAAGAAACACTGCCCTAACAGGCTCTGAAAGGGGATGTATGTGTGTGTTTTGTGATTGAGTGTGTGTCTGTGTGTGTGTGTGTGTAGGGATGATGGGGAGGGCCTGTGTTTGGCTCGCACATTGGTCCTCCTCATTAAAACAAACAGGACAAACAATGCTGTTCATACATTACACACACAGTTATTTTGAGACAGTTTTCAAAGCCATTTGTCATACAGCATTTGCAGAGAGATGCTGGGAAGATCAAAGTCAGTGTGTGCGTTTTGTTAGTTTGAGACGTTTGCTAATGAGACAGCTAAAATTGACTGCTCCTTATTTACACAGTGTAAGGTGTGTTTGTGTTTGTGTTTGGGAGAGAGTGAAAGAGAGAATGAGACAGACAGAGAGAGAGAGAGAAACAGAGAGAGAAAGAGGAGAGAGAGATTTTACATTCGACACAATTCGACATACCAATTAGGATCTGGCAAAAAATACTTGAATCAGTTATAGAACCCATTGCCCGTTATGGTTGTGAGGTATGGGGTCCACTCCCCAACCAAGAATTCATAAAATGAGACAAATAGCAAATTGAGACTATCCTAAGTGTCCAACGTAAAGCACCAAATAATGCATGCAGAGCAGAATTAGACCGATTTCCGCTAATTATCAAAATTCAGAAAAGAGCAGCAAAATTTGTGACCTGTTGCCACAAGAAAAGGTCAATACAAGCCATATTTATGTTTATTTATTTTCCCTTTTGTACTTTCACTACTTGCACATTGTTACAACACTGTATATAGACATAATATGACATTTGAAATGTCTTTATTATTTTGGAACTTCTGTATGTGTAATGTTTACTGTTCATTTTTGTTGTTTATTTCACTTTTGTTTATTACCTACTTCACTTGCTCTGGTAATGTTAACATATGTTTCCCATGCCAATAATGCCCTTGAATTGAATTGAGAGACAGAGACAGAGACAGAGACAGAGACAGAGACAGAGACAGAGACAGAGACAGAGACAGAGACAGAGACAGAGACAGAGACAGAGACAGAGACAGAGAGAAAGAGAGAGAGAGAGAGAGAGAGAGAGAGAGAGAGAGAGAGAGCAGCGAGAGAGAAAGAGCAGAGAGAGCAGAGAGAGTGAGAGAGAGAGAGTGGCAGGAACTCACATCTGTGTCGGGGCCTTTGTCAGCTCCAGGGCAAGAGAAGGTGACAAACTCATGGCACCTTTTGTGGACCACAAAACAGCACACTGTAGGAGAGGGCAGAAGAGACATGGGACAGTTAGATGGTAATCAGGAAAATGTCCCTATCTTTCTCCCTTACACATGACATGTAAACACACAACATACACACACACCATGACCAATCTAACTCTCCCCACCTCCCTTCCCCAGCCACCCTCACCCTCCTCCCCTCTAGGAGAGCATCCAAACTGAACACAATGGGTCATCCAGTCATCCTCTATACACCAGCTCCAGGCTGCAGCCAGCAGTCATTCAAAAAGTGCCATCCAGGGGGATCACGTGACCCTTGAACGAGATGGCCGTGTGAACTAAGAGCTCCGCACAAGTAGATTACAATTCCTAATCTTACCTCCACTTCAAGTTCAAACTCATTTAGCTTTAGTAATTAAGTAATGGCGGCTACAAAAGGCGACACTACAGGTGACATTTTTACCCGGACTCGAGCATTAGCGACTGAAAAAGCCTCCAAGAAGAAGCTAGCTTCAGAAAAAGCTAGCGCCATTAGCCAGGAGCTCCCCCCTGAGGCCCAACGAATGCCAACTTCACACTCTGTCGAAGACATCCTTTCTGAGTTGAGATCCCAACGTACAGAACTCAACACTAAATTAGATGCCATTAACTCTCAGCTCAGTGCGATAGGGGGCAAGGTGACAATCCTGGAAAATGCTTTGCCTGACATCAACAACAAGATAACCATAAACGCAGGGCGCCTGGACGAGGCAGAGGGGCGAATCCTATCCATGCAAAACTTATTGACAGATGCCATGGAAACAATAGCATATGCTAAAAAGAAAATCGAGCATCTGGAAGAGAAAACAGAGGACCTGGAAAACAGGGGGCAAAGGAATAATTGTGTTCTATTAAATCTGGGCCGAAAAAGAAGAGGGAAACATGCCACTGATCCCCTACCTGCAAGACAAACTGCCCGAGTGGCTCCACCTGTCCACCGGCCCAAAGAACTCGAGAAAGCTCACTGGGCAATGAGGCTCCCACCAGCAGCCAGACAACCACCGCGCCCAATCACCATACGTTTCCTGAGATTCACCGACAAGGAACGAGTCCTACAGGCGGTGAAAAACAACCCCATCACAGTGGGAAACGCCAAACTCGCTTTACACCAGGACCTGTCAGCTGGAATACGCCGAAAGCACCGAGAGTTTGACGAAGTGAAGGAATACTCCATTGACAGAGGCATCTTCAGGGGATTCAAGTACCCAAACGAGCTCAGGATTCTTCACCAAGGAGCCCTGTAACACTTCAAAACTCCCAAAGAGGCAAAACGTTTTTTGAAAGACAATCCTGGTCAATGAGAAATGGACCAATGACTAAATGCGATTAATGCTATTACTAAATGAGGTAAGACAACATATAGCCGATATCCAAAGACCCACTCGCCCCGCTAAATGTTATTATAGCCATCCAATCTATATTTATGTTCCTTTAGCTGAGAGGGATAGGCTCTATAGCCTAACCTAGGCCTACTAACGTTTCAGCCTACTTTCATTTCCCTGTTTTTTTGGTTTGTTTTTTGTTGCTATTATTACTTGTGGTTCCCTATGTCCCTTGCGGGTGGAGAGGAGAGGATGAGGCATTTCTTTGGTGGGGAGAGACTGAGCAGGGGGGTAATAGATCCATCGGGACGTGTTGAGTTGTTTGGGAACTCGGCTGGGGTGTTCAGAGATTATTATTTTATGTACACCATTTATTTTCCTTTTAAGTGATAGCAGCTGTAACTATTATCCACTTTTACCCAGCGATGCCTTGCACTAAAGTTCGATTACTGCTCGATGACGATGACTAGTACCTTAAATCTATTGACATGGAACTGCCATGGTCTCGGTCATGCAGTAAAATGAAGAAAGATACTATGTGCTCTAAAAAAGGAAAAAGCAGACATCGCGCTATTACAAGAGACACACCTCTGTGATGCTGAACATGCCAAACTCCACAGAGCTTGGATGGGACAGGTGTATTTCTCATCTTTCAAATCAAACAGTAGAGGTACAGCCATATGTATCCATAAGAATGTTCCATTCATAATTGACAAAAACATATCTGATCCGGAGGGGAGATTTATTTTGATAACTGGGTCACTATATGGTCAATCAATTACTATCTTAAATATATACGCCTCTAACACAGATACTCCTGCCTTCATGTCAAAAATGATAACCCTGTTCAATGAGCATTGTGTCTCCTTTGGCATGGTGGCCGGAGATTTTAATTGTACCCTTAACCCAACCCTAGACAAATCATCTCAAGTCCCCACCACAAATCCTAAATCTGCAAAGATGTTGAACTCTCTTACGAAAGAGATGGGACTGATAGATATCTGGAGAGAGAATAATAGCTCATCTATGGACTATACATACTACTCTAATGTCCATAACACCTACTCCATTATAGATACATTGGTAACTACATGGATAGACAACTGCACACAAGACAACAAAGATTCTCCTGTTTTTCTGGCCACAATGTGGGACGCTGCTAAAGCCACACTAAGAGGTCATCTAATTGCATATGCTTCCTCTAAGAAAAAAGCAATGGAAGCACACAGGCTAGATCTCGAGAGGGAGCTGGAATGTTGTGAAAAAGTATATAAACAATCCCCAGAGAGCTCCTCCTGGAGTCAACTTAAAGCAGCCAAAGCCAAACTGAATTTGGACTACACTCGGGAGATTAAAAAAATGGTTTTCTTTACGAAACAGAAATACCATGAGTATAGCAATAGGCCTAGTAGATTACTTGCTTACAGATTTAAAAAAGAGCCTTCAGAGCGTACAATCATGGCTATCCAAACAGCAGAGGACGAGGTCACATATGACCCCAAAAATATCTATTTAACTTTTCATGATTTTTACTGCAAACTATATACCTCTGAGAGAAAACACACGGAGGCAGAACTCCACTCTTTCCTAGAGGGAATCTCACTACCTAACCTATCAGAGAGTGACCAAGAAGATCTCAACTCCCCCTTCACTCCTGTGGAGATCCTGGAGGCAATTACCTCCATGCCACCTAATAAGTCCCCAGGCCCAGATGGATTCCCCAGAGAGTTCTACAAAGCTTTTTGGCCCCAGCTCAGCCCTATCTTCATGCCAATGCTGGAGGATTTTTGCAAAAACTGAGTTCTCCCAGACTCAATGCACACAGCTCGCATTACAGTGTTAGAGTGCTCGTCCTTCCGGCCCATAAGCTTGTTGGATTTCGACTACAAAATAATTACCAAATTGCTCGCCAAAAGACTAAACACTCTTCTTCCCAAAATAATAAAAGCAGACCAAACTGGATTTATTAGAGACAGATACTCTTCTGATAACATTCGCCGTCTTTTTGATATTATTGATCAATTAAATGCACAGAAGACCCCTGTCCTGCTGGCTTCACTGGATGCTGAGAAGACGTTTGACAGGATGGAGTGGAGCTTTCTGTTTTCAGTCAATATGGGCCCAAATGTTATTAAATGGATCAAACCACTATACACTATACCACTATACCAAATGGTACACTATACCAAATGCCATAGTGACTACTAACGGACTGAACTCTGACAGATTCCCTCTGGAATGGGGCACAAGACAAGGGTGCCTGCTGTCCCCCCTGCTCTACTTGTTGGGGGCGGAGCCTCTGGCAGAGTTGATAAGGAGCAATCCAAGTATTATGGGTGTCTCTGCAGGCGGCCTGCAGAACAAGATTTTGCTTTATGCTGATGATGTCTTGCTCTACATATCCAACCCTGAGAAATCCCTCCCTCCCATTTTAGACACAATTGCTCAGTATGGCAAGTTTTCAGGTCATAAGATCAATTTTAACAAATCCACTGTCTGCCCTCTCAATATTACACTCACCAGCTCTATGAATACACTATGTCCTTTCCAATGGAAGACACAGGGGTTTCAATACCTTGGGATCTTCATAACACCAGATCTGAATAGCCTTTTCAATGAAAATTATCTCCCACTCCTGGATCGAATCAAGAATGATCTCCAAACCTGGATCTCCCTCCCAATTAGCTTAGTAGGAAGAATTAATGTCATCCGTATAAACATCCTCCCTAGACTGAACTATTTATTTCAGATGCTCCCATGCTATCTCCCAGTTTCCTTTTTCAAAACAACTAACCAAAGCATCACCAAATCTATGTGGGGCAATAAAGAACCTAGGATCAAGTTCTCCACTCTATCAAAACCTGAATCTAAAGGTGTTCTTGCCCATCCCTCCCTTCAATTGTACCACTGGTCTGCCCAAATCCGCAACATGCTAACATGGATCACAAACAGACAAGAGTCAACATGGATTCAGATAGAAGCCCAATCCTGTGGTCCTAACCCTAACCCTAACCCTAACCCAGAAGCCACTGCCAGAGTATCCTGCCTTGGCGAATCGCGCTGTTAAGACACTGATGCCCTTTGCAACCACGTAACTACAGTATGTGAGAGTGGATTCTCGGCCCTCACTAGCATGAAAACTAAATACGGGCACAGACTGTGTGTGGAAAATTATTTAAGACTGAGACTCTCCAATATAACCCAACATTGCAGAGTTATGTGCATCCTTTCAAGCACACCCTTCTCATTAACCTGTGGTGAGTTATTCACACCCTTCTTATTAACCTGTGGTGAGTTATTCACACCCTTCTCATTAACCTGTGGTGAGTTATTCACACCCTTCTCATTAACCTGTGGTGAGTTATTCACACCCTTCTTATTAACCTGTGGTGAGTTATTCACACCCTTCTCATTAACCTGTGGTGAGTTATTCACACCCTTCTCATTAACCTGTGGTGAGTTATTCACACCCTTCTTATTAACCTGTGGTGAGTTATTCACACCCTTCTCATTAACCTGTGGTGAGTTATTCACACCCTTCTTATTAACCTGTGGTGAGTTATTCACACCCTTCTTATTAACCTGTGGTGAGTTATTCACACCCTTCTCATTAACCTGTGGTGAGTTATTCACACCCTTCTCATTAACCTGTGGTGAGTTATTCACACCCTTCTCATTAACCTGTGGTGAGTTATTCACACCCTTCTTATTAACCTGTGGTGAGTTATTCACACCCTTCTCATTAACCTGTGGTGAGTTATTCACACCCTTCTTATTAACCTGTGGTGAGTTATTCACACCCTTCTCATTAACCTGTGGTGAGTTATTCACACCCTTCTCATTAACCTGTGGTGAGTTATTCACACCCTTCTTATTAACCTGTGGTGAGTTATTCACACCCTTCTCATTAACCTGTGGTGAGTTATTCACCATTTTCGATGAACAAATAAAGTTTTATATGTAAGATGGCTAAATAAAGAGCAAAATGATTGATTATTATTCTATTATTATTTGTGACCTGGTCCTATAAGAGCTCTTTGTCACTTATCATGAGCTGGGTGGGAAGTGACAAAAAACTCACAATCTTTCTTATGTTTAATAAATGTATCATTTAGTGTGTGTGTGGCAGGCTTACAATGATGGCGAAACACAACATCTGAGAGTGCGCTGACCCTTGCTAGAGGAGGTACGCAGCTGGAGGATGAATGTTTGAAGAGGTACGGGACTATAAAATTTTTAGGAGCCACTGCTGTAGAAGACACTTGTCAGAAAGGAGAATACATGGTATAGTAGGCTGGTAGATAGTATAGATGTTTGATTTTGATGCCAGGTTGTATTGGACCCAAGTAATGAACCACCACTCTCCAAGGCTCTCACTTCCACTTTATTACTACCAAGACAGTGTGTGTGTGTGTGTGTGTGTGTGTGTGTGTGTGTGTGTGTGTGTGTGTGTGTGTGTGTGTGTACACAGGTGCTTGTGTGTGCATAAGTTTCTTTGGGAGTCATGGTGATGATCATCAGACCTAGTCAATACCTCTCTTAAAGAAAGGGGAGGATAAGCAAGACAATTACCAAGCAAATCAATAATTCATGTTTTGGGAATGACTGTGCACAGCAGTCACTGTGGAGTGTGCATGCCATCAGTTAATATCTGGCTGTTAGCACTGTGTATCTATCTGTAGGCTGTTGTGTAATTGGACAACTGGGTGATTTTAAAAGTTGCTGAGTCCTGGTATACAGTATAGAGTGGAACAGAGTTAACTACCTTCAGTCAATTCCCTCTGAAATTTGAGAGCTCTCCAACATTGAGAGACTGATAGTCAATCATCATCATTATCATCATTACCACCACAACCATCACCACTATCACCACAACAACCATCACTATGATCTCCACCATCACCACCATCATCATCACCACCACAACCATTACTATCATCATCATCATCATCATCACCAGCATCACCACAACAACCATCCCCATCATCACCACCACCACAACCATCACTATTATCATCATCATCATCATCATCATCATCATCCCCACCACCACCACCACCACCACAACCATCACCACCATCACCACAACAACCATCACTATCATCACCACCACCACCATCATCATCACCACCACAACCATCACTATCATCATCATCCCCACCACAACCATCCACATCATCATCATCCCCACCACAACCATCATCATCATCACCACCGTAGCCATCATCATCATCATCCCCACCACCACTACAACCACCACAACCATCATCATCATCATAACCACCCCAACCATCATCATCACCACAGCCAACATCATCATCATCATCATCATCACCACCACCATCACTATCATCATCATCACCACCACAGCCATCATCATCATTATCACCACCCCAGCCATCATCATCATCACCACCACCATCACTATCATCATCATCACCACCACAGCCATCATCATCATTACACCACCCCAACCATCAACATCATCATCACCACCACAGCCATCCTCATCATCATCATCACCACCACAACCATCATCCTCATCACCACCACCATCATCACACCCTCATCACCACCACCATAACCATCATCATCATCACCACCAACACCACAATCATCATCATCAACAACATCGTCATCATATCTGAATCTCTAAGTGTGCAGTATGCATCAGAGATGTTTCCATGTTAATCTGCTGGTTTCTGCTGAGAAGGGGAAAAGAGAATGAATTCATCTTCCTGAGTAATAAAGGTACAGAAAAAAAGAGTATAAATAAAAAGCTCAGCGAAAATCTCCCAGTGTGATTTATTCCTGCTCGCTCTCTGTCACCACCTCCATTTGTCATGTCCACATCAGGAAAACACAGAGATGAGAACACACACACACCCCACTACTGTGATGGAAAGCATAACAAACACACCCTGCTACTGTGATGGGGAGCATAACAAACAAACCCTGCTACTGTGATGAAAGGCATAACAAACACATCCCACTACTGTGATGGGGAGCATAACAAACACACCCCACTACTGTGATGGGGAGCATAACAAACACACCCCACTACTGTGATGGGGAGCATAACAAACAAACCCTGCTACTGTGATGAAAGGCATAACAAACACATCCCACTACTGTGATGGGGAGCATAACAAACACACCCCACTACTGTGATGGGGAGCATAACAAACACACCCCACTACTGTGATGGGGAGCATAACAAACACACCCCACTACTGTGATGGGGAGCATAACAAACACACCCTGCTACTGTGATGGGGAGCATAACAAACACACCCTGCTACTGTGATGGGGAACATAACAAACACACCCTGCTACTGTGATGGGGAGCATAACAAACACACCCCACTACTGTGATGGGGAGCAAAACAAACACACCCTGCTACTGTGATGAAAGGCATAACAAACACATCCCACTACTGTGATGGGGAGCATAACAAACACACCCCACTACTGTGATGGAAGGCATAACAAACACACCCCACTACTGTGATGGGGAGCATAACAAACACACCCCACTACTGTGATGGAAGGCATAACAAACACACCCCACTACTGTGATGGGGAGCATAACAAACACACCCCACTACTGTGATGGGGAGCATAACAAACACACCCTGCTACTGTGATGGGGAGCATAACAAACACACCCCACTACTGTGATGGGAAGCATAACAAACACACCCCGCTACTGTGATGGGGAGCATAACAAACACACCCCACTACTGCGATGGGGAGCATAACAAACACACCCTGCTACTGTAATGGCAAGCATAACAAACACACCCCACTACTGTAATGGGAAGCATAACAAACACCCCCCCCTACTGTAATGGGGAGCATAACAAACACACCCCACTACTGTAATGGGAAGCATAACAAACACACCCCTCTACTGTGATGGGGAGCATAACAAACACACCCCACTACTGTGATGGGGAGCATAACAAACACACCCTGCTACTGTGATGGGGAGCATAACAAACACACCCTGCTACTGTGATGGGGAACATAACAAACACACCCTGCTACTGTGATGGGGAGCATAACAAACACACCCCACTACTGTGATGGGGAGCAAAACAAACACACCCTGCTACTGTGATGAAAGGCATAACAAACACATCCCACTACTGTGATGGGGAGCATAACAAACACACCCCACTACTGTGATGGAAGGCATAACAAACACACCCCACTACTGTGATGGAAGGCATAACAAACACACCCCACTACTGTGATGGGGAGCATAACAAACACACCCCACTACTGTGATGGAAGGCATAACAAACACACCCCACTACTGTGATGGGGAGCATAACAAACACACCCCACTACTGTGATGGGGAGCATAACAAACACACCCTGCTACTGTGATGGGGAGCATAACAAACACACCCCACTACTGTGATGGGAAGCATAACAAACACACCCCGCTACTGTGATGGGGAGCATAACAAACACACCCCACTACTGCGATGGGGAGCATAACAAACACACCCTGCTACTGTAATGGGAAGCATAACAAACACACCCCACTACTGTAATGGGAAGCATAACAAACACACCCCCCTACTGTAATGGGGAGCATAACAAACACACCCCACTACTGTAATGGGGAGCATAACAAACACACCCCTCTACTGTGATGGGGAGCATAACAAACACACCCCACTACTGTAATGGGGAGCATAACAAACACACCCCTCTACTGTGATGGGGAGCATAACAAACACACCCCACTACTGTGATGGGAAGCATAACAAACACACCTCACTACCGTGATGGGGAGCATAACACACTTGCACACGTGCATGCAGGCAAGCACACAAACAAACAAACACACATATGCACACACTGGTAACTGTAAATAGGAATATGTTTTACACCAGGTTACCCATTATGGATGGTAACTATATAATCAATGTAGCTTTACTCATGTCAGGGGAATTTAGCGAAACAATGTTGCTATACTCATGTCAGGGGAATTTAGCAAAACAAGGTTGCTATACTCATGTCAGGGGAATTTAGGAAAACAAGGTTGCTATACTCATGTCAGGAGAATTTAGCGAGAAGCCTATTTGCAACTCACCTCCTTATTGCCTTTCCATGTTCTTTGTCATGTGTTGCACTTGCATTATGTAACGTCTATGAATCACATGATTATGAAGGCATAGGTGTATGAAAATTCAGTCTTTGTGATGTAATAGTCTATTAATGTTATGTATTAAGTAATGCTTTATGTTTTGTGTGGACCCCAGGAAGAGTAGCTGCTGCTTAAGAAGTAGCTAATGGGGATCCTAATAAAATACTAATTCACACGCACACACATATACCAGGGTTTCAGGAAAATGTGGCGCTGGACATTTGACTGGCAACATACTAATTTACCAGACATTTGAGAAATGTACCGGAACCATATGCATTGGGTGCTCGGAATGACAGAAATCACATTGAGAATATGGTAATTGATATTAACAGAACAGAACAAGTCGAGGATGCAACAATGTGCACTTTTTAACATAGAATAACTGTCCACATTTACTTTTCCTCAGCCAACAAGATGAGTAACGAACAGCAAAATCACTCGCCTATGTCAATCTACTATAGTATAAAAGTTTAGGCTACCTATTCTATTGGTCAGTGTGTTGAGAAAGAAATAGCCTATTCCAAACAGACTCTGGGACAGTTGTGAGATCATATATCCCAAATTCATACAACCGTTAGGCCTAGGCTACATAAAAAAAAACATTGAAAAGCAATGAGTGTGATGCAACGAGCTCCGATTGGGAAAAATAGTTTTGAACGGTTATCCAACTCGGAATTCCAACTCGGGAACTCAGGCCTCTCTCTAGAGGTCAGACTTTCCAACCAGGAGTTCCCAGTTGTCTTGAAAGCACCACAAGATGCTGCAGAAGCAGCTCATGTGCTGTTACAGATTTTCCACTCAATGGCTCTGTATATGTATGCCATAGGCATGTGATAAATAAGATACATAAAGAATATATGCCAATTTAATTCCACTAAATTATGCAAATTGACCTATAGACCGATAAACATGACCAGTCAAATGTATTTATATCGAATGTTATTTCCATCAATAAATAGGCAAGTTTTTTTCTGAAAACCCTGACACACACACACACACACACACACACACACACACACACACACACACACACACACATACACGCACACACACACACAGACAATCTATAAGGTTTTGTAATCCATTATCCCATTCCTCCCACAAAAAACCTTTCCACAGCTTGTGCTGACTCCAGGTATTATTCTACTAATTAACTGCCAATTTGACAGTTATTCAGAGTGTGGCTTTCTTCTTCTGTGTGAATGCAGATCATATGTTCTCTTGGGTGATATTTGCAGGGTAAATATCAGAGGATATGGTTGTAGCCTAGCTACCATGGAGATGAGAGAAATCTCTGGAACACTCTGTGGGGTAACCCTGGAGATAGAGCACTGGGGCTTTGATCTAAGCTTAGAGTCAACAGCTACAGCTTCGAAGGCTAATAAAGGTCTTTTGTAATCAATGTTCCCATAATATTTGTGTCCCAAAGTGCTCCATTAACATTGCGTGAAACATTGTACAACAGGTGGATAACCAAGACGAGATACAAACACAGCAGTGTTAATAAATTATGTTCCTGGGGACCCACATGGTGTGCATGATGTTGTATCAGCCAAGCTCTCTTAGCTCAAGGTGAAACAGATGTGTTAGAACTGATCTTCCAAGATGGCGTAGGAGTGGGATGTCTGTTTTGATTGTCTTGTCCCGTCCCTTGTATATATTGTTTTTTCTTCGTATATTTGTAATATTTTTCATCTCATTTTCAATCTATGGACTGAACATACTCTCCTGCAACGCGCCTCACCCAATGTGGTATGGATCTGCTATTTTTTACACTTTAGAACCGGAACCCCCTTCAGAAGCTAGCCAGCTAACTAGCTACTAGCTAGTAGTCACCGCTAACTCTGACATCTGCCAGTCTCAGCACGGTCAACACGGTCAGCATGCCGGACTGCTTTTCTGTACCACATCTCCAGATTCCTACCGCAAGCTCTGAACCTTTACTCCGGATCATCGCAGCTAGCTAGATGCTATCCGAATGGCTACTCCTGGCTAACGTCTCTGTTCCGAAGCAAGCACCAGTTAGCCTCCTGCCTAGCCGAAGAGATCCATCAAGCACTTCCTGGGCTTCAATTTTTTGCCAATTGGCCTGGACCCTTTGCTGCCGACACAGAACCCAGCCGATCCATCACGACTGGTCTGCCAACGTAATCGTCTGAGGGGGTTTCAACAGGCTCTGCCGTTGTGACATCTCCCTGAGACCCATCTGCTAGCCTGCTGCTAGCCCCGGCCTCCTAGCCCCGGCCTGCTAGCTGTCTGAATCGCCGTGCCTCCAGCTCGCCTAGCTACTCACTGGACCCTATGATCACTTGGCTACACATGCCTCTCCCTAATGTCAATATGCCTTGTCTATTGCTGTTTTGGCTCAATATGTCTTTACTTCGCCCTTATGTTCCACCCCCCACACGAGGCATAAATGGTGCCTCTAGAGACAAAACCTCTCTCATCATCACTCAATGCCTAGGCTTACCTCCACCGTACTCACATCCTAACATACCCTTGTCTGTACATTATGCCTTGAATCTATTCTTCCACGCCCAGAAACCTGCTCCTTTTACTGTCTGTTCTAAACGCACTAGACGACCAGTTCTTTAGCCTTTAGCCATACCCTTATCCTACTCCTCCTCTGTTCCTCTTGTGATGTAGAGGTTAACCCAGGCCCTGCAGCCCCCAGCACCCCTCCAATTCCCTAGGCACTCTCATTTGTTGACTTCTGTAACCGTAAAAGCATTGGTTTCATGCATGTAAAAATTAGAAGCCTCCTCCCTAAGTTTGTTTAATCCACTGCTTTAGCACAATCCGCCAACCCAGATGTCCTAGTCGTGTCTGAATACTGGCTTAGGAAGGCCACCAAAAATCCAGAAATTTCCATCCCTAACTATAACATTTTCCGACAGGATAGAACTGCAAAGGGGGCGGAGTTGCAATCTACAGCAGAGATAGCCTGCAGAGTTCTGTCATACTATCCAGGTCTGTGCCCAAACAATTCAAGCTTCTACTTTAAATATCCACCTTTCCAGAAACAAGTCTCTCACCGTTGCCGCTTGTTATAGACCCCCCACAGCCCCCAGCTGTGCCCTGGACACCATATGTGAATTGATCGGTCCCTTCTTTCTTCGTACTGTTAGGTGACTTAAACTGGGACATGCTTAACATCCCGGCTGTCCTACAATCTAAATTAGATGCCCTCAATCACACACAAACTATCAAGGAACCTACCAGGTACAACCCTAAATCTGTAACCATGGGCACCCTCTTAGATATAATTCTGCCCAACCTGCCCTCTAAATACACCTCTGCTATCTTCAACCAGGATCTCATCAATCACTGCCTCAATGCCTGCGTGCGTAATGGGTCAGCGGTAAAATGACCACCCCTCATCACGCTCCTTAAAACACTTCAGCGAGCACGCCATTCCAATCGACCTGGCCCGGGTATCCTGGAAGGATATTGACCTCATCCCGTCAGTAGAGGATGCCTGGTTGCTCTTCAAAAGTGCTTTCCTCTCCATCTTAAATAAGCATGCCCCATTCAAAAAATGTAAAACTAAAAACAGATATAGCCCTTGGTTCACCCCAGATTTGACTGCCCTTGACCAGCACAAAAACATCCTGTGGAGTTCTGCATTAGCCTTGAATAGCCCCTGCGATATGCAACTTTTCAGGGAAGTCAGGAATCAATATACTCAGTCAGTTAGGAAAGCTAAGGCTAGCTTTGAATTTAAAAAATATATATATTTTTTAAATTTATTTGACCCCTTTTTCTCCCCAAATTCGTGGTATCCAATTGTTGTAGTAGCTACTATCTTGTCTCATCGCTACAACTCCCATACGGGCTCGGGAGAGACGAAGGTCGAAAGTCATGCGTCCTCCGATACACAACCCAACCAGCCGTACTGCTTCTTAACACAGCGCGCATCCAACCCGGAAGCCAGCCGCACCAATGTGTCAGAGGGTACACCGTGCACCTGGCAATCCTGGTTAGCGCGCACTGCGCCCGGCCCACCACAGGAGTCGCTGGTGCGCGATGAGACAAGGACATCCATACCGACCAAGCCCTCCCTAACCCGGACGACGCTAGGCCAATTGTGCGTCGCCCCACGGACCTCCCGGTCGCGGCCGGTTACGACAGAGCCTGGGCACGAACCCAGGGACTCTGATGGCACATCTGGCACTGCAGTACAGCGCCCTTAACCACTGCGCCACCCGGGAGGCCAAGGCTAGCTTTTTCAAACCGAATTTTGCTTCCTGTAGTACTAATTCCAAAATGTTTTGGGACACTGTAAAGTCCATGGAGAATAAGAGCATCTCCTCCCAGCTGCACACTGCACTGAGGATAGGAAACATTGTCACCACTAATAAATCCATGATAATCGATCATTTCAATGAGCATTTTTCCATACATCTCAGCACCCCCAGCAGCAACTTGTCTAAATGCCCCCCTTCACCCAAATCCAGACAGCTGATGTTCTGAAAGAACTGCAAAATATGTATCCCTACAAATCAGCTGGGCTAGACAATCTGGACTCTCTTTTTCTAAAATTATCCACCGAAATTGTTGCAACCCCTATTACTAGCCTATTCAACCTCTCTTTCGTATCGTCTGAGAGCCCCAAATATTGGAAAGCTGCCGCAGTCATCCCCCTCTCCAAAGGGGGACACACTCTAGACCCAAACTGTTATAGACCTATCCTGCTCTGCCCTTCTAAAATCTCTGAAAGCCAAGTTAATAAACAGATCACTAACCATTTCAAATCCCACCGTACCTTCTCCACCATGCAATCTGGTTTCCGAGCTGGTCATGGGTGCACCTCAGCCACGTTCAAGGTCCTAAATTATATCAAAACCTCCATCGATAAAAAACAATACTGTGCAGCCGTCTTACCAAGGCTTTCGACTCTGTCAATCACCGCATTCTTATCAGCAGACTCAATAGCCTTGGTTTCTCAAATGACTGCCTCGCCTGGTTTACCAACTACTTCTCAGATAGAGTTCAGTGTGTCAAATTGGAGGGCCTGTTGTCCAGACCTCTGGCAGTCTCTGGGGGTGCCACAGGGTTCAATTCTCGGGCCGACTCTTTTCTCTGTATATATCAATGATGTCGTTCTTGCTGCTGGTGATTCTCTGATCCACCTCAACGCAGATGACACCATTCTGTATACATCTGGCCCTTCTTTGGACACTGTGCTTACAAACTTCCAAACAAGCTTCAACGCCATACAACACTCCTTCCGTAGCCTCCAACTGTTTTTAAATGCTAGTAAAACTAAGTGGATGCTCTTCAACCGATTGCTGCCCGCACCCTCCCGCCCGACTAGCATCACTACTCTGGACGGTTCTGACCTAGAATATGTGGACAACTACAAATACCTAGGCTCCGGGATTCTTCTGATGGCATTGAGGAGTACACCACATCAGTCACTGGCTTTATCAATAAGTGCATCGAGGACGTCGTCCCCACAGTGACTGTATGTACATACCCCAACCAAAAGCCATGGATTACAGGCAACATTCGCACTGAGCTAAAGGGTACAGCTGCCGCTTTCAAGGTGCGGGAGTCTAACCCGGAAGAAATCTTGCTTTCAAGAAAATCAAGAAATCCTGCTATGCCCTGCGACGAACCATCAAACAGGCAAAGCGTCAATACAGGGCTAAGATTGAATCATACTACACCGGCTCCGACGCTCGTCTTATGTGGCAGGGCTTGCAAACTATTACAGACTACAAAGGGAAGCACAGCTGCAAGCTGCCCAGTGACACAAGCCTACCAGATGAGCTAAATCACTTCTATACTCACATCGATGCAAGCAACACTGAGGCATGCATGAGAGCATCAGCTGTTCCGGACGACTGTGTGATCACGCTCTCCGTAACCGACGTGAGTAAGACCTTTAAATAGGTCAACATACACAAGGCTGTGGGACCAGACGGATTTCCAGGATGTGTGCTCCGGGCATGTGCTGACCAACTGGCAGGTGTCTTCACTGAAATTTTCAACATGTCCCTGATTTAGTCTGTAATACCAATATGTTTCAAGTCCCTGTGCCCAAGAACACAAAGGCAACATGCCTAAATGACTACAGACCCGTAGCACTCACGTCCGTAGCCATGAAGTGCTTTAAAAGGTTGGGCATGGCTCACATCAACACCATTATCCCAGAAACCCTAGACCCATTCCAATTTGCATACCGCCCAAACAGATCCACAGATGATGCAATCTATATTGCACTCCACACTGCCCTTTCCCACCTGGACAAAAGGAACACTTATGTAAGAATGCTATTCGTTGACTACAGCTCAGCGTTCAATACCATAGTGCCCTCAAAGCTCATCATTAAGCTAAGGATCCTGGGACTAAAAACCTCCCTCTGCAACTGGATCCTGGACTTCCTGACGGGCTGCCCCCATGTGCTGAAGGTAGGTAGCAACACATCTGCCACGATGATCCTCAACACTGGAACTCCCCAGGGGTGCGTGCTCAGGCCCCTCCTGTACTCCCTGTTTGCCCACGACTGGCATGACTCTAACACCATCATTAAGTTTGCAGACAACACAACAGTGGTAGGCCTGATCACTGACAACGACGAGACAGCCTATAGGGAGGAGGTCAGAGACCTGGCCGGGTGGTGCGAGAATAACAACCTATCTCTCAACGTAACCAAGACTAAGGAAATTATTGTGGACTACAGAAAAAGGAGGACCGAGCACGCCCCCATTCTCATCGAAGGGGCTGTAGTGGAGCAGGTTGAGAGCTTCAAGTTCCTTGGTGTCCACATCAACAACAAACTAGAATGGTCCAAACACACCAAGACAGTCGTGAAGAGGGCACGACAAAGCCTATTGCCCCTCAGGAAAATAAAAAGATTTGGCATGGGTCCTGAGATCCTCAAGGTTCTACAGCTGCAACATCGCGAGCATTCTGACTGGTTGCATCACTGCCTGGTACGGCAATTGCTCGGCCATAAGGCACTACCTAGGGTAGTGCGTATGGCCTAACACATCACTGGGGCTAAGCTGTCTGCCATCCAGGACCTCTACAGGCGGTGTCAGAGGAAGGCCCTAAAAATTGCCAAAGACCCCAGCCACCCCAGTCATAGACTGTTCTCTCTACTAAATGGTACCGGAGTGCCAAGTCTAGGACAAAAAGGCTTCTCAACAGTTTTTACCTCCAAGCCATAAGACTCCTGAACAGGTAATCAAATGGCTACCTGGACTATTTGCATTGTGTCCCACCCACCACCCGCCAACTCCCTCTTTTACGCTACTGCTACTCTCTGTTCATCATATATGCATAGTCACTTTAACCATATCTACATGTATATACTACCTCAATCAGCCTGACTAACCGGTGACTGTATGTAGCCTCGCTACTTTTATAGCCTCGCTACTGTATATAGCCTGTCTTTTTACTGATGTTTTATTTATTTACATACCTATTGTTCACCTAATACCTTTTTGCACTATTGGTTAGAGCCTGTAAGTAAGCATTTCACTGTTAGGTCTACAGCTGTTCTATTTGGCGCATGTGACAAATAAACTTTGATTTGATTTGTCTGGTTAGACTGTAAACTCTCCTTCAATGTCATTTACAAAATAGCCCCCAACACTGCAAACTGGATGTAGTCTATCACAGTGCCATCCGTTTTGCCACCAAAGCCCACTGGCTCCAGGTCATCTATAAGTCTTTGTTAGGTAAAGCGCCACCTTATCTCAGCTCACTGGTTACCGTAGCAACACCCACCCGTAGCATGCGCTCCAGCAGGTATATTTCACTGGTCATCCCCAAAGCTAACACTTCCTTTGGCTGCATTTCCTTCCAGTTCTCTGCTGCCAATGACTGGAACGAATTGCAAAAATCTCTGAAGCTGGAGTCTTATATCTCCTGCTCTAACTTTAAGCATCAGCTGTCAGAGCAGCTTACCGATCACTGTACCTGTACACAGCCAATCTGTAAATAGCCCACCCGACTACCTCATCCCAACATTATTGCTTACCCTTTCGCACCCCAGTATCTCTACTTGCACATCATCATCTGCACATCTGTCCCTCCAGTATTAATGCTAAATTGTAATTATTTTCACCTCTAGGGCCTATTTATAGCTTACCTCCCTACTCTTCTACATTTGCACACACTGTACATAGATCTTTCTATTTTTCTTTTATTTTGTGTTATTGACTGTACGTTTGTTTATGTGTAACTTTTTTGTCGCACTGCTTTGCTTTATCTTGGCCAGGTCGCAGTTGTAAATGAGAACTTGTTCTCAACTGGCCTACCTGGTTAAATAAAGGTGAAATAAAATTAAAATAAATTAAAAACCAGAGTGCACCAAAAGACAAAACAACCCCTGGGAACACTGCTTTACAATGATCGCAGTTCTGTTGTAACAGAGTGCACTTAGCTCTGAGCAGTAGTTCTAAACTGATCTAAGTTCAGAGTTTAGTAAGGATGTCGAACTGTGAGCAGTAGAATTCTGCTGAAGCGAAGGATAAACCTCAGTCAGAGCAGCGTTGGCATGTGTTAAACCTCTGGGATCAGCCTGTCAGATCTACACTGCCTGACTGAAGACACACACACACACGCACACACACACACACACACACACACACACACACACACACACACACACACACACACACACACACACACACACACACACACACACACACACACACACACACACACACACACACACACACACACACACACACACACACACAGTTTAGTTTAGAGAGAATGTATCTACAGTACCAGTCAAAAGTTTGGACACACATACTCATTCAAGGGTTTTTCTTTATTTCGACTATTTTCTACCTCTCCCTCCAACTCTCCGATGACTCAGACAATGTCAGTCTCACAGGGCTTAGACTCACCAACACACGGTTACAGGTGGAAATTAACAATGTTCAAATCAATGGGAAAACTGCATAAATGCATAAATAATAAACAAGTCAAGTAGTTTCCTTGGAGTTAGTCCACTTTGACGGAGTCCTATCAGATGAGATTGTTGATAATAATACTGTATTACAGCAGCAGGGGGTATGATTCATTACTATGGCCTTTGTTTCCTCATGCTAATTGCATAAGCACATAGATAAGTGGCTTCAGTTTACAGCTTACAAAACCCTTGCGTTGTGTGTGTGTGTGCACGCGTGTCTCTCTCTCTCTCTCTTACTCTCTGTGTGCATGTGTGTGTGTGTGTGTGCGCATGTGCCTCTCTGTGTGCGTGTGTGCGTGTGTGCATGTGCGTGTCTCTGTGCAGTATGTGTGTGTGCATGCATTGTCTTTGAATGTGTGTTTATGTAAAAGTGTGTCACACACGTACACATGGATTCTGTATTGTAAATATGTGCGTAGCGTAGCCTAGTGGTTAGACTAGTAACCGGAAGGTTGCGAGTTCAAACCCCCGAGCTGACAAGGTACAAATCTGTCGTTCTGCCCCTGAACAGGCAGTTAACCTACTGTTCCTAGGCCGTCATTGAAAATAAGAATATGTTCTTAACTGACTTGCCTAGTTAAATAAAGGTAAAAAAAAATATTAAAAAAAATAGTAGAATAGTGGCCTGAGGGAACACACTTAATGTGTTGTGTAAAGTGTTATGAAATGTAATAGTCATGTAATATTTAAATTGTATATAACTGCCTTAATGTTGCTGGACCCCAGGAAGAGTAGCTGCTGCCTTGACAGGAACTAATGAGGATCCTTAATAAACCCCAGGAAGAGTAGCTGCTGCCTTGGCAGAAACTAATGAGGATCCTTAATAAACCCCACTAAAGAGTAGCTGCTGCCTTGGCAGGAAATAAACCACAGGAAGAGTAGCTGCTACCTTGGCAGGAACTAATGAGGATCCTTAATAAACCACAGAAATAGTAGCTGCTGCCTTGGCAGGAAATAAACCACAGGAAGAGTAGCTGCTGCCTTGGCAGGAAATAAACCACAGGAAGAGTAGCTGCTGCCTTTGCAGGAAATAAACCACAGGAAGAGTAGCTGCTGCCTTGGCAGGAAATAAACCACAGGAAGAGTAGCTGCTGCCTTTGCAGGAAATAAACCACAGGAAGTGTAGCTGCTGCCTTGGCAGGAAATAAACCACAGGAAGAGTAGCTGCTGCCTTTGCAGGAAATAAACCACAGGAAGTGTAGCTGCTGCCTTGGCAGGAAATAATGGGGATCCTTAATAAATATAAATACAAATACACTGTCTAGGGCAATATTATTCCCACCTCTCTTTGCTCCATCCTATGATTCCATCTGAAGTGTGGATTATCAACGCTAATCTGGAGAGATTAGAAATCTGTGGCACATGTTTAATGAGATTACAGAACGATATCACCCTTAGTGTCTCACAGGGGCAGATAAGAGGACACCCGCAGTGCTGGACTGGCTCCTCCATGCCTCCAGACAACTCTCATCCACCCTGATCCTGACAGACAGACAGACAGACAGGCAGGCAGACAGGCAGGTAGACAGACAGACAGACAGACAGACAGACAGACAGACAGACAGACAGACAGACAGACAGACAGACAGACAGACAGACAGACAGACAGACAGACAGACAGACAGACAGACAGACAGACAGACAGACAGACAGACACAGACAGACAGGCAGGCAGGCAGGCAGACAGGCACAAGCAGCAGAACTCTAATAGCCCTTTGATCTGAGCTGCTGACTAGGAAGGAAACCAATACAGGGAGAGGGGGATAAATGTCAGGGTGTCTGTCTATTCTGGAAAGGCAGAACTAATACACAGGGACTGTTGAGAAAATTGAGAAAAATAAACACTTCTTAGCTTAAATGAATGGATTATGCTGTCAGTGTGGTGAATTGAACTGAACTGATGCAACAGGTGTGGGTATTCCTGGTCAATAGGCTATTGACAGTTTGTTGAGCATCTATTGGTGGTAATTACACATACAACAATATACCTCCCTGGATTTAGAACACACTCTCTCCATCTTATGTGTCACACAGACTAATGGAGATACAGAGAGCCCGATAGAGAACTCAGCATTTTAACACTAGAACTGCCAAGACGGTCAATCTGACCGTTTTACATTTTGTTGAAACTTCACTTCAATAAAACCTTGAACCCACCTGTCCCTGACTTTTCCTAAATATGTGTATTTACACTCTAGCAGTACTTTAAAATAAATATCATAAAAAACAAAAACTTGAGCATTTCTTCCTCAAAGCGCCATGAGGATCAAAATGTCCATATGCATATTTAACAGTAGGCTGGAATAGCCAGGCCTCGACGAGTAGCCTACCAATGGCCACCAGTCTAATAAATCCATTTACTATACACAATCATAAAGAAATCCATTCATATTTCATTTAAGAAGATCATAAAAAAACATGACACTAAGGCAATTTACTTCAAAAGAAAAGAATATCATGTATCAGTTATATTTATCTGTGTGTAGGAGCCGAGGCTACAGTATATCGTTTGGCTGAGCCATGCCCATGAAGTCAACTTGTTCATTTAGCAGACATCACACACTTATATTCCCCTGCCATACCACAGTCAACCACATATATTTTACAGTAAGAATATAATGGAATATAACAGAAAATATATTTTTCCCAAATGGCTATTGTTGATTGCTGCCAGTACTCACATGAGGAACACGTGGGAAGAGTTGTATTTTCTACCATTTGTTGTTTGTTTGCATAACTAGGTTAACTAGAAACCTTTGCGATACCCTAACAGAAAGAGTAGATTCAATCAAAACATCTGGTCTGCATGGACCTCTGTAGGATTATATGAAAAAATGCTATTTGGTAAACTCCTTGCTTCTTTGTCAATGCACGCTGCGCTGGTCATCAGTCCCTTCATTTTCAATTGATAATATTGTCACCCATCAGACTATTGTACATTTAATCTTGTCTTTAGGGCACATCTATCTATTAGTATATGTGGGAAATGAGTTTCCATATATTTTAAGTGTAGTTTGGATATATCATTTAGCTGTGCAGGCAACTATTTTCTTATGTCAGAAAATACAATAATGTCTATTTTAAAACCTATTTACAGTTTATGTACTTCTGGATAAATCAATTCATTTTCTGACTGACTTGTTATCCGGAGGTTTCTTATGAATTATTTTAACATAATCAATGCATTTATTTAGCAATGTATTATTTATTATGGAATTATTACACAACTGAAATATCAACAGTCAGAATGACAATCATGGCCATTCTGGTTGTTATGGAATTATAGTGCTCTGAGTGTTGTTAAGGCTCTATTCACCTCCAGACAGACTTTGCACACATGATATCCATGGCCATTCTCTTGGATGCAGTAGACCATAGCCTCTCAGATATCAGCTATGGAGAGAGGGAGAGGAGGGGATGTCAACCCTGATAACCTGCTCTTTAATCCATTTCATACACTACATGACCAAAAGTATGTAGACACCCGCTCGTCCAACATCTCATTCCAAAATCATGTGCATTAACATGGAGTTGGTCCGTCCTCTGCTGCTATATCAGCCTCCACTCTTCCAGGAAGGCTTTCCACTAGATGTTGGAACATTGCTGCAGGTACTTCCATTCAGCCACAAGAGGATTATTAATGCCGGGCACTGATGTTGGGTGATTAGGCCTGGCTCGCAGTGTTCAAATCAAATCAAATTGTATTTGTATCATGCGCCAATTACAACATGTGTAGATCTTACCGTGAAATGCTTATTTACAAGCCCTTAACCAACAATGCAGTTCAAGATATAGAGTTACGATAATATTTACAAAATAAACAAAAGTAAAAAAAATATTTAAAAAATAACACAAGAAAATGACATAACAATAACGAGGCTCCAGGGAGTACCAGTACCGAGTCAATGTGTGGGGGTACAGGTCAGTCAAGGTCATTTGTAAAATGACTATGCATAGATAATAAACAGCAGGTAGCAGGGGGGTGGCCATTTCATTAATTGTTCAGCAGTCTTATTTCTTGGGGGTAGTTAAGGAGCGTTTTGGTCCTAGACTAGGCGCTCCGGTACCGCTTTCCGTGCGGTACCAGAGAGAACAGTCTATGACTTGGGTGACTGGAGTCTTCGACAATTTTTTGGGGCTCTGACACCGCATAGTATATAGGTCCTGGATGTCAGGAAGCTTGGTCCCAGTGATATATTGGACCGTACGCACTACACTCTGTAGCACCATATGGTCAGATGCCGAGCAAACTTAATGATGGTGTTGGAGTCGTAGTTGGCCACGCAGTCGTGGGTGAACAGGGAGTACAGTTCCAATTCATCCGAAAGATGTTCGATGAGGTTCTGTGCAGGCCAGTCAAGTTCTTCCACACCTATCTTGACACACCATTTCTCTATGGACCTCGCTTTGTGCACGGGGCATTGTCATGCTGAAACAGGAAAGGGCCTTCCCAAAACTTGTGCCACAAAGTTGGAAGCACAGAGTCGTCTAGAATGTCATTGTATAATGTGGTGTTAAGATTTTCCTTCACTGAAACTAAGGGGCCCAAACCATAAAATACAGCCCAACACCATTATTCCTCCAAAAGTGCAAAAAAAGGTATTAGGTGAACAATAGGTAGGTAAAGAAATAAAACAACAGTAAAAAGATAGGCTATATACAGTAGCGAGGATATAAAAGTAGCGAGGCTACATACAGACACCGGTTAGTCAGGCTGATTGAGGTAGTATGTACACCACCCGGCCAAGTCTCTGACCTCCTCCCTATAGGCTGTCTCGTCGTTGTCGGTGATCGTGCCTACCACTGTTGTGTCGTCTGCAAACTTAATGATGGTGTTGGAGTCGTGCCTGGCCATGCAGTCGTGGGTGAACAGGGAGTACAGAAGGGGACTGAGCACGTACCCCTGGGGAGCTCCAGTGTTGAGGATGAGCGTTGCAGATGTGTTGCTACCTAACCTCCTCACCTGGGGGCGGCCCTTCAGGAAGTCCAGGATACAGTTGCAGAGGGAGGTGTTTAGACCCAGGGTCCTTAGCTTAGTGATGAGCTTTGAGGGCACTATGGTACTGAACGCTGAGCTGTAGTCAAAGAATAGCATTCTTACATAAGTGTTCCTTTTGTCCAGGTGGGAAAGGGCAGTGTGGAGTGCAATATAGATTGCATCATCTGTGGATCTGTTTGGGCAGTATGCAAATTGGAGTGGGTCTAGGGTTTCTGAGATAATGGTGTTGATGTGAGCCATTACCAACCTTTCAAAGCACCTCATGGCTACGGACGTGAGTGCTACGGGTCTGTAGTCATTTAGGCAGGTTGCCTTTGTGTTCTTGGGCACAGGGACTTGAAACATGTTGGTATTACAGACTCAATCAGGGACATGTTGAAAATTTCAGTGAAGACACCTGCCAGTTGGTCAGCATATGCCCGGAGCACACGTCCTGGTAATCCGTCTGGTCCCGCAGCCTTGTGTATGTTGACCTGTTTAAAGGTCTTACTCACGTCGGCTATGGAGAGCATGATCACAAAATCGTGTCCGGAACAGCTGATGCTCTCATGCATGCCTCAGTGTTGCTTGCCTCGAAGGGAGCATAGAAGTGATTTAGCTTGTCTGGTAGGCTCGTGTCACTAGGCAGCTCGTGGCTGTGCTGTAGTCTGTAATAGTTTGCAAGCCCTGCCACATAAGACGAGCGTCGGAGCCGGTGTAGTATGATTCACTCTTAGCCCTGTGTTGATGCTTTGCCTGTTTGATGCTTCGTCGCAGGGCATAGGAGGATTTCTTGTAAGCTTCCGGGTTAGAGTCTTGAAAGTGGCAGCTGTACCCTTTAGCTCGGTGCAAATGTTGCCTGTAATCCATGGCTTCTGGTTGGGGTGTGTACGTACAGTCACTGTGGGGACGACGTCCTCGATGTACTTATTGATAAAGCCAGTGACTGATGTGGTGTACTCCTCAATGTCATCAGAAGAATCCCAGAACATGTTGCAGTCTGTGATAGCATAACAGTCTGGTAGTTCAGCATTTTGCTTGTAAGCAGGAATCAGGAGGATAGAGTTGTGGTCAGATTTACCAAATGGAGGGTGAGGGAGAGCTTTGTATGCGTCTCTATGTTGAGTACTGGTGATCTCGAATTTTCTTTCACTCTTTTTGCACATTTAACATGTTTTAATTTTTTTGTACTTTACCCCCTTTTCTCCCCAATTTTGTGGTATCCAATTGTTAGTAGTTACTATCTTGTCTCATCGCTACAACTCCTGTACGGGCTCGGGAGAGACGAAGGTCAAAAGCCATGCGTCCTCCGGAACACAACCCAACCAACCAAGAAGCGCTGCTTCTTAACACAGCTCGCATTCAACCCGGAAGCCAGCCGCAGATACTGAATCTCGTGCGCCTGGGACCATCGACCATACCACGCTCAAAAGTTGCTTAGGTCACTTATTTTGCACATTCTAACGTTCAATCGAACAGTAACTGAATACCTCTATGCTTGTTTGACTGCTTTATATAGCGGCCACATGGCTTGCTATGTATGTATGTACCTAATAAACTGTCCGTTGAGTGTAAACTTACATTTCTGACCGCTTTCCAATATTCCACTTCTTGTTGGCAGCTGGAAATGAACAGGTGGGCATGGATAGTATAATTAAATGTAGAATACTTAACTAAGATAATTCTGAGTGCTTTAAGATGTTGATTGATGATTTATTTTTTTATAATCATCCCAATGTGGAGTCCGCATACAATACAAGACACTGCAATAACCTTCACCTTCCTCACTGACACACCTCACATAGTCAATTCTCTATCAGATACAGAGGTACCATACTCTGGAATTCGTATCTTCACATTGACAAAAGATCATTATCCCTTAATAACTAGGAGTCAGCCTGATGAACCAAACTACCCAGTAGTAAACTAGGGGTCAGCCTGATGAACCAAACTACCCAGTAGTAAACTAGGGGTCAGCCTGATGAACCAAACTACCCAGTAGTAAACTAGGGGTCAGCCTGATGAACCAAACAGCCCAGTAGTAGACTAGGGGTCAGCCTGATGAACCAAACTAGCCAGTAATAGACTAGGGGTCAGCATGATGAACCAAACTACCCAGTAGTAGACTAGGGGTCATCCTGATGAACCAAACTACCCAGTAATAGACTAGGGGTCAGCATGATGAACCAAACTATCCAGTAGTCTCCTCCTCCTCTAACCCTCACTCTCTCACACATACACACACACACAATCAAATATGTTTTTTGTTGTATACTGAGTATATAATTTACAATTATAATGGATATGCTTTGTTTAACTGATAGAACACATTTTTTGCACTTATATATATTGTATATTGGTTTTCATATCAGCCCTGTTGGATTTCCAACCTTACCTGCACACCGTTCTTACCAGTTCTTTATCTGCACTGTCACTTGTTCACTTAGGTGCAAATAAATACAACCAAAAAAACAACATTCATAATCATCAGTCATCAACATACTGTACAGATGTTCAAACACACACACACAAGCGTGAAGGCACACACATGGGTCGGATAGAGTGTCAAATCAGTCTATCAGTTCATTTTGTTTCTCTGACAAGTCTATTCATTGGGGTAAAAGAAAGTGAGAGAAGGTGGGGACTCATTGTCAGGGAGAGGAGAAAGAGAGAAAGAAAGGGGTGAGTGAGAGATACCAACACAGTAACTCTGGTAGAGACACATGGAGAGAACTAGGATACACTGTAAAACAAGACTTAACTACACGCTTCCTCTGTGTCAAGTTGTCTTCAAACTTTGATGTGGCTCGAATGTCCTGCGAGAGAAACTCAGTCAGCCTGTTGTTTAGCGAGCAGCCTGTTACACCATCCATTTCTCCTCTACACTGGGCTCTGACTGTATGCCCTGGCAGCCTGTTGTTTACCGAGCAGCCTGTTACACCATCCATTTCTCCTCTACACTGGGCTCTGACTGTATGCCCTGGCAGCCTGTTGTTTACCGAGCAGCCTGTTACACCATCCATGTATCCTCTACACTGGGCTCTGACTGTAAGCCCTGGCAGCCTGTTGTTTAGCGAGCAGCCTGTTACACCATCCATTTCTCCTCTACACTGGGCTCTGACTGTAAGCACTGAGCAGCCTGTTACACCATCCATGTATCCTCTACACTGGGCTCTGACTGTAAGCACTGAGCAGCCTGTTACACCATCCATGTATCCTCTACACTGGGCTCTGACTGTAAGCACTGGCAGCCTGTTGTTTACCGAGCAGCCTGTTACACCATCCATTTCTCCTCTACACTGGGCTCTGACTGTAAGCCCTGAGAGCCTGTTGTTTAGCGACCAGCCTGTTACACCATCCATTTCTCCTCTACACTGGGCTCTGACTGTAAGCCTTGAGAGCCTGTTGTTTAGCGACCAGCCTGTTACACCTTCCATTTCTCCTCTACACTGGGCTCTGACTGTAAGCCCTGGCAGCCTGTTACACCATCCATTTCTCCTCTACACTGGGCTCTGACTGTAAGCCCTGAGAGCCTGTTGTTTAGCGACCAGCCTGTTACACCATCCATTTCTCCTCTACACTGGGCTCTGACTGTAAGCCCTGGCAGCCTCGCTCGTCAGTCTCCTAACACTCAACACTACAATTAGTAGACCAGACAATGGATTGGACTGAAATGAATGCTGCAAATGTAACTTTTTGGGGGACCCGAGCAAACTCACAGAGACATGTTAGTTATAGATCTGTCATTCTCATTGAAAGCAAGTCTAAGAAGTGGTAGATATGTTATAGGTGCACTATTTCTATGTTTCTCGTGCTTAAGTTGAGTTTTTGCGTCTTTTACTTTCAGTTTTGTACACCAGCTTCAAACAGCTGAAAATACAATATTTGTTGGTTATGGAAAATATATTTCACAGCAGTTTACATGGTACAATGATTCTCTACACTATACTTGCTTGTTTTGTAATCACGTTTCAGGTAAGACCCAAATGCAGACTGTGTTGAAGTAACAATGTTTATTACAGCAACAGGGGCAGGCAAACGACAGGTCAAGGCAGGCAGGGGTTGGTAATCCAGAGTAGTGGGGCAAAGGTACAGGACTGCAGGCAGGCTCTGGGTCAGGGGAAGGCAGAGATCGGTAATCCAGAGTATGGGCAAAGGTACTAGACAGCAGGAAGGCTCGGGGTCATGGGCGGGCAGGTGGTCAGGCAGGCGGGCTCAGAGTTAGGACAGGCAAGGGTCCAAACCAGGAGGGCGAGACAAAGAGAGACTAGGGAAAAGCAGGAGCTGAGAAAACGCTGGTTGACTTGACAAACAAGACGAACTTGCAACAGACAAACAGAGAACACAGGCGTAAGTACCCAGGGGATAATGGGGAAGATGGGCGACACATGGAGGGGGGTGGAGGCAAGCACAGTGACTGGTGAAACAGATCAGGGCGTGACATGTCACATAAACTGAAATTAGGCGAACTATTAACATTTTAGCAACCAGGAAATGGCGGAGCGATTTCTGTATAGTGCATCTTTAAATATTTGACTTGAAGCCAAAACAAGAAAGGGCAAAGTGCTTGTATTAGTACCAAAATGTCCTGACTCATGACAACCACACTTTGTTACTGTGCACACTACTGCATAATATCCAATGAATTTAAGCCTTTGTAAGCCAAATGTGTGACATTGGCGCTATTCCAAATGTGAAAATAAAATGACAGACACTCTTGAGAAACCAAATTAAACAAGTTTTGCGAACTGCACAACACAACACAAAAGGCCTGTGTCAGGCCCTCGGTGCGTCAGGCCCTCTATGCATCAGGCCCTCTGGGCGTCAGGCCCTCGGTGCATCAGGCCCTCTATGCATCAGGCCCTCGGTGCGTCAGGCCCTCTATGCATCAGGCCATCTGTGGGTCAGGCCCTCTATGCATCAGGCCCTCTGCGTCAGGCCCTCTGTGCATCAGGCCCTCTGTGCGTCAGGCCCTCTGTGCGTCAGGCCCTCTGTGCATCAGGCCCTCTATATCAGGCCCTCTGTGCATCAGGCCCTCTGTGCATCAGGCCCTCTATTCATCAGGCCCTATGCATCAGGCCCTCTATGCATCAGGCCCTCTGTGCGTCAGGCCCTCTGTGCGTCAGGCCCTCTGTGCGTCAGGCCCTCTGTGCATCAGGCCCTCTATATCAGGCCCTCTGCGTCAGGCCCTCTGTGCGTCAGGCCCTCTGTGTCAGGTCCTCTAGTGGTCCACTCTGAAGCGGTGCTTTGTTTGTTTGTTTTCTGTCAGAAGTGTGCATGTCAAAGTGTGATGTCAGCTGTATCAAACTGCATGTTATGGTGTCGTGTCTGTCAAGTTCTTTGCTGACTCCACCCTGTGTTGAAAATTGTGTGTGTGTGTGTGTGTACAGTATATGTTCGGTGCTGACTGTCCTGTTTATAACCACTGTGACCATTCATCTCTGCCAGTCGTATGAGTGACGGACAGGGACATCCCCAAGCCATGGAGCAGGCGACCGAGAACCCTCTGCTCTCCCAAAGGATTGTGGGGGGTGGACGGTCAGTCATCTCACTGTACCCTGTGTAGGATTAAGTGGAAGTCTTTCACCTTCCTCTTATACCCCTCTATAATCTCTCCTCCCATACCCCTCTATATAATACCTCCTTTAAAATCCCTCTATTATCCCTCCTCTCATACCCCTCTATATAATCCCTCCTCTCATACCCCTCTATAATCCCTCCTCTCATACCCCTCTATATAATCCCTCCTCTTATACCCCTCTATAATCGCTCCTCTCATACCCCTCTATATAATCCCTCCTCTTAAATCCCTCTATTATCCCTCCTCTCATACCCCTATATTATCCCTCCTCTCATACCCCTATATAATCCCTCCTCTCATATCCTCTATAATCCCTCCTCTCATACCGCTCTATATAATCTCTCCTCTTAAATCCCTCTATATAATCCTTCCTCTTATAACCCTCTATAATCCCTCCTCTTAAATCCCTCTATTATCCCTCCTCTCATACCCCTCTATATACTCCCTCCTCTTAAATCCCTCTATTATCCCTCCTCTTATACCCCTCTATATAATCCCTACTCTTAAATCCCTCTATTATCCCTCCTCTCATACCCCTCTATTATCCCTCCTCTCATACCCCTCTATATACTCCCTCCTCTTAAATCCCTCTATTATCCCTCCTCTCATACCCCTCTATTATCCCTCCTCTCATACCCCTCTATATACTCCCTCCTCTTAAATCCCTCTATTATCCCTCCTCTCATACCCCTCTATTATCCCTCCTCTCATACCCCTCTATTTTCCCTCCTCTCATACCCCTCTATATACTCCCTCCTCTTAAATCCCTCTATTATCCCTCCTCTCATAGCCCTCTATTATCCCTCCTCTCATAACCCTCTATTATCCCTCCTCTCATACCCCTCTATTATCCCTCCTCTCATACCTCTCTATTATCCCTCCTCTCATACCCCTCTATTATCCCTCCTCTCATAAACCTCTATTATCCCTCCTCTCATACCCCTCTATTATCCCTCCTCTCATAACCCTCTATTATCCCTCCTCTCATAACCCTCTATTATCCCTCCTCTCATAACCCTCTATTATCCCTCCTCTCATATCCCTCTATTATCCCTCCTCTCATATCCCTCTATTATCCCTCCTCTCATAACCCTCTATTATCCCTCCTCTCATATCCCTCTATTATCCCTCCTCTCATATCCCTCTATATAATCCCTCCTCTCAAACCCCTCTATAATCCCTCCTCTCATACCCCTCTATATAATCCCTCCTCTTATACCCCTCTATAATCGCTCCTCTCATACCCCTCTATATAATCCCTCCTCTTAAATCCCTCTATTATCCCTCCTCTCATACCCCTATATTATCCCTCCTCTCATACCCCTATATAATCCCTCCTCTCATATCCTCTATAATCCCTCCTCTCATACCGCTCTATATAATCTCTCCTCTTAAATCCCTCTATATAATCCTTCCTCTTATAACCCTCTATAATCCCTCCTCTTAAATCCCTCTATTATCCCTCCTCTCATACCCCTCTATATACTCCCTCCTCTTAAATCCCTCTATTATCCCTCCTCTTATACCCCTCTATATAATCCCTACTCTTAAATCCCTCTATTATCCCTCCTCTCATACCCCTCTATTATCCCTCCTCTCATACCCCTCTATATACTCCCTCCTCTTAAATCCCTCTATTATCCCTCCTCTCATACCCCTCTATTATCCCTCCTCTCATACCCCTCTATATACTCCCTCCTCTTAAATCCCTCTATTATCCCTCCTCTCATACCCCTCTATTATCCCTCCTCTCATACCCCTCTATTTTCCCTCCTCTCATACCCCTCTATATACTCCCTCCTCTTAAATCCCTCTATTATCCCTCCTCTCATAGCCCTCTATTATCCCTCCTCTCATAACCCTCTATTATCCCTCCTCTCATACCCCTCTATTATCCCTCCTCTCATACCTCTCTATTATCCCTCCTCTCATACCCCTCTATTATCCCTCCTCTCATAAACCTCTATTATCCCTCCTCTCATACCCCTCTATTATCCCTCCTCTCATAACCCTCTATTATCCCTCCTCTCATAACCCTCTATTATCCCTCCTCTCATAACCCTCTATTATCCCTCCTCTCATATCCCTCTATTATCCCTCCTCTCATATCCCTCTATTATCCCTCCTCTCATAACCCTCTATTATCCCTCCTCTCATATCCCTCTATTATCCCTCCTCTCATATCCCTCTATTATCCCTCCTCTCATACCCCTCTATTATCCCTCCTCTCATGACCCTCTATTATCCCTCCTCTCATAACCCTCTATTATCCCTCCTCTCATAACCCTCTATTATCCCTCCTCTCATACCCCTCTATTATCCCTCCTCTCATAACCCTCTATTATCCCTCCTCTCATAACCCTCTATTATCCCTCCTCTCATACCCCTCTATTATCCCTCCTCTCATACCCCTCTATTATCCCTCCTCTCATACCCCTCTATTATCCCTCCTCTCATAGCCCTCTATTATCCCTCCTCTCATAACCCTCTATTATCCCTCCTCTCATATCCCTCTATTATCCCTCCTCTCATACCCCTCTATTATCCCTCCTCTCATACCCCTCTATTATCCCTCCTCTCATAACCCTCTATTATCCCTCCTCTCATAACCCTCTATTATCCCTCCTCTCATAACCCTCTATTATCCCTCCTCTCATACCCATCTATTATCCCTCCTCTCATAACCCTCTATTATCCCTCCTCTCATAACCCTCTATTATCCCTCCTCTCATAACCCTCTATTATCCCTCCTCTCATACCCATCTATTATCCCTCCTCTCATAACCCTCTATTATCCCTCCTCTCATAGCCCTCTATTATCCCTCCTCTCATACCCCTCTATTATCCCTCCTCTCATACCCCTCTATTATCCCTCCTCTCATAACCCTCTATTATCCCTCCTCTCATAACCCTCTATTATCTCTCCTCTCATAACCCTCTATTATCCCTCCTCTCATAACCCTCAATTATCCCTCCTCTCATACCCCTCTATTATCCCTCCTCTCATACCCCTCTATTATCCCTCCTCTCATAGCCCTCTATTATCCCTCCTCTCATAGCCCTCTATTATCCCTCCTCTCATACCCCTCTATTATCCCTCCTCTCATAACCCTCTATTATCCCTCCTCTCATACCCCTCTATTATCCCTCCTCTCATACCCCTCTATTATCCCTCCTCTCATAACCCTCTATTATCCCTCCTCTCATACCCCTCTATTATCCCTCCTCTCATAACCCTCTATTATCCCTCCTCTCATACCCCTCTATTATCCCTCCTCTCATAACCCTCTATTATCTCTCCTCTCATAACCCTCTATTATCCCTCCTCTCATAACCCTCTATTATCCCTCCTCTTATACCCCTCTATTATCCCTCCTCTCATAACCCTCTATTATCCCTCCTCTCATACCCCTCTATTATCCCTCCTCTTATAACCCTCTATTATCTCTCCTCTCATAACCCTCTATTATCCCTCCTCTCATAACCCTCTATTATCCCTCCTCTTATACCCCTCTATTATCCCTCCTCTCATAACCCTCTATTATCCCTCCTCTCATAACCCTCTATTATCCCTCCTCTCATACCCCTCTATTATCCCATATTGTCACATACACATATGTGTATGTGACAAATCAAATTAGAAATACTTATTTGATTTACATTGGATAGGTGCAGTGAAATGTGTGGTTTTGCAGGGTCAGCCATAGTAGCACGGTACCCCTGGCGACAGTGACGATTTTAGCATGTAAATCTTGGTGGGACAAAAAAATAATAATTGGATGCATGGCAGCAAAGCCACTACACAACACTAAACAATACATGGATTACAATATAACGGAGACAAACAGTGCCCACAAAGTGTCTACATAAAGCTGTCCCAACAGCAGTCCCAACATCTTACCACTGCTACACCTGGCTATCAGCGGAGCCTTGTCTGGCAGCGAAACAGATCATTCAGCCTCATTTACTGCTTTTTAAAAAACATAGCTGATATGGCTGACTTGCTTAAACAAATGTGGTTTCTAATGACAATTGAGATGTACAAACTATAGGATAAGGGGACAACAAGCGGATAAAAGGCAATCCGTTATTTCGAATAAAGACATTAAGGCGCGAGCTAGGATAAACTTAGTCATTATAACTATTTGTTTAGCACTTTTGAAATATACAGTGACAGAATTCTGTTACATCTGCCCCTGCCACGCCATCTACTTCTCCTCCTGTGTCTCCCTAACCTGCTGCCACTCCACCAGTGCTCTCTCCCTCTGTGTTGAGGCATGTGATTGTGTGAGTGGAGAGAGGTGTGCTGGAGGCAGAGCTGATCCCCACCACCTGCAACCTGTTCCATAATAGAGACCTCTACAAATACTCCACCCTGTCACTTCCATGCTGCCAGATCATAACCTCTGCTCAGTCAGTCTACGTTTCAAGCTGTTTGTGCCTGCATACAGCTTGTTATCCTGTTGTGTCTGTTTTCCCTAGCCTGATGCTGCTTATCTATCTGCTACAGTTCCGTCCACTCTGCCTCTGGTCCCTGTCCCCAGTCCCTCGTCTTGTCGGTCTTGCTTCCCTGCCCTGGATACCCCACTCTACAGTTTCCTTGGATTCTGCTCTGGAGCTGCTTACCCTGCCCTCACTCCCCTAGCCCCAGCCTCAGCCCCTGGTTCCCTGCTACCCGCCCAAACCTCCCCTGGCCTGCACCCCATCTTCCCCCGATGTTCAATAAATACCTTAGTTACCTTATCCCTGTCCCCTTGTCTGAGTCTCCACTTGGGTTCACCTGATTAACAGTACGATCTGGCCCAAAGATTTGAACCCAGCAGACTTAGATCCTCTCCACCAAACCCTCGCCGGCCAAGGCGCCCTGCTCAAGCAACATGACCAAGCCCTGAAAACCCTCCTAGAGTACGTCAAGGACTTTTCACGAAGCCTTTCTAACCTGCAGGATCGAACCTTCACCCAAAGCTCGCAACTAGCCCCTAGTCCTTCTCCTCCGCTCTGTGAGACGTTTGTTCCGGCTCCAGAGCATTACGATGGTGACCTCGGAGCTTGCAGAGATTTCTTGGTACAATGTTCACTAGAATTTGAGCAACAGCCTTACTCTTATGCTAGCAAACGGGCCAAGATATCCTTCCTGATCGGCTGCCTCCGTGGCGCAACGCTTTCCTGGGTCACGTCTATGTCGGAGAGACAGTCCTTCATCTGTTCCTCCTACTCCAGCTTCACGGAGTAGATGAAGAGAGTCTTCGACCACCCTGTCTGCAGTAAGGATGCAGCTAAACGACTCCTGTCCCTCCGTCAAGGCTCCCATAGTGTCGCTGAAATGTCGATTGAGTTTCGCACCCTCGCTGCTGAAAGCGGCAGGAATGAGGAGGTTGTGTAACCTCTCTCGCCCTGACCAGGGGGCTATGGAGGGGTACATCTAGGATTCCCTGGCTGCAGAACTTATCGGGCCTTCTTCCTCTCTGATGGGTGCTGATTTTATTCTTTGTAAAGGATGGGTCACTGAGTGCAGAGACTTTCGTGGGCTGAATAATATCACAGTGAAGAACAAGTGTTTTTGCCCCCCTCCATGGTGCCACGCTGTTCACCAAACTCAACCTCCGGAATGCCTACCACCTTGTTCACATCAGAGAGGTGGACGAGTGGAAAACTGTGTTCAACACACTTGGCCACTGAGTATTTAGTCATGCCTTTTGGTCTTACTAACGCCCCTGCTGTGTTTCAGAACCTAGTCAATGATATGCTAAGGGATGTGATTGGATGCTTAGTTTTTTAAACATTTGGATGACATTCAGATTTCTTTTCTAAGGACCGTGAGGCTCACCATCAACACGTTCGCCAAGTTCTCCAATGGCTGTGGGAGAATAAGCGTTTTGTTAAAGCTGAGAAATGTGAGTTCCATGCTTCCTCTGTCCTTCCTGGGTTATATTATTGCACAGGGAGTTACGTATGGACCCCGCCAAGGTCATGGCGGTCAGAGTAGCCTGAAGTAGCTACAACGTTTCCTGGGATTTACCAATTAAGTCATACCACATATTCTCAATTGGATTGAGGTCTGGGCCTCGACTAGGCCATACCAAGACATTTAAATGTTTCCCCTTAAACCACTCTGGTTGCTTTAGCAGTATGCTTAGGGTCATTGTCCTGCTGGAAGGTGAACCTCCGTCACAGTCTCAAATCTCGGGAAGACTGAAACAGGTTTCCCTCAAGAATGTCCCTGTATTTAGCGCCACCAATCACTCCTTCAATTCAGACCAGTTTCCCAGTCCCTGCCAATGAAAAACATCCCCACAGCATGATGCTGCCACCACCCTGCTTCACTGTTGGGATGTGTTCTCGGGGTGATGAGAGATGTTGGGTTTGTGCCAGACATAGCATTTTCCTTGGTGGCCAAAAAGCTCACTTTTAGTCTCATCTGATCAGAGTACCTTCTTCCATATGTTTGGGGAGTCTCCCACATGCCTTTTGGCAAACACCAAATGTGTTGGCTTAATTCTTTCTTTAAGCAATGGCTTTTCTGGCCACTCCTCCATAAAGCCCAGCTCTGTGGATTGTAAGGCTTAAAGTGGTCCTATAGACAGATACTCCAATTTCCGCTGTGGAGCTTTGCAGCTCTTTCGGGGTTATCTTTGGTCTCTTTGTTGCCTCTCTGATTAATGCCCTCCTTGCCTTATCTGTGAGTTTTGGTGGGTGGCCCTCTCTAGGCAGCTTTGTTGTGGTACCATATTCTTTCAATTGTTTTAATAATACATTTAATGGTGCTCCGTGGGATGTTCAAAGTTTCTGCTATTTTTTTATAACCCAACCCTGATCTTTACTTCTCCACAACTTTGTCCCTGACCTGTTTGGAGAGCTCATTGGTCTTCAGCGTGCCGCTTGCTTGGTGGTGTCCCTTGCTTAATGGTGTTGCAGACTCTGGGGCCTTTCAAAACAGGTGTGTGTATATATATACACTGAGATCATGTGACACTTAAATTAAGTCCACCTGTGTGCTATCTAACTAATTATGTGACTTCTGAAGGTAATTGGTTGCACCAGATCTTATTTAGGGGATTCATAGCAAAGGGGTGAATACATAAAAAAAAATTAAAAAATTAACAAGTCATTTTTTTCACTTCACTTTCCCAATTTGGACTATTTTGTGTATGTCCATTACATGAAATTCAAATAAAAATCTATTTAAATTACAACAAAATAATGCAACAAAATATGAAAAACACCAAGGGTGATGAATACTTAAGGGGGATGAATCCTTTTGTGAGGCACATGGGCTACTAACATCTTACTACACAACATACACTTAGTATCATTTTAAACTTGGAAAAGAGCCCCTTAATCCCAGATTTGGGACTACACAGCCACTGTCACTGATTCCTTCCCAACCACTCGTTGAATTTGCGATTTCCAACTTCTTGTGTAATGTTTATGTCCTTTGGCCGATACGTTTTATCTACAGTATAATTTCTCATTATGTCTCTTCATATGACAAGGATTAAAAAGTATTTCCCAGTAGATTGTCGACTTGATTCATGATAATGACTTCTCGCTAAGATTGTGAAAGTATGATGTTGACATGATCAGTCCAATCAAAGCTACTGTAGATATAACGTGATTTGATCTGTGGCCAATGACCTAGAGCCTTCTTGGATGGGCACTTCTATGGAAGCAGCCGAAGGGTTAGAATTTTCAATGTCTCCTCTTACACTTCTCAGTGGAGTAAAGTCCCCATGAGTGACAGAACACTGAGCCAATCACGGCGCAATGCTCCGGATTTTCTGCTGGCTTGCCCCACCACCACAGGAAGCACTGAGCTCGACTGAAACACCTGCATTTTGGAGCTGCTTTACTCAAGAAAACAAAAAAGAGACAATGTTTGTATGTGGCTTTATTAACTCAATTATATTATTTTTCACATTGTTTGCAAACTGATATGTGACATGTATTAATGCCAAAATAACACACAAAACAGGCAAACCCAACAAAAAAGCCCACCTTTTTTACATTTGGGCTCAAAACAGATGGGGCTCTTCCCTGAATGACGGTTCGCCAATGCCTGGCGCAAATCAGGATTAAGTGCCTTGCTCAAGTGCACTTCTACAGATTCTTTTTCACTTTAAACCCAGTGAACCCACTGAATCATAGAACAGTATAATAAGCAGGTTATATACACCCCATGGAACAAACACACACCAGACACCAATTACCTACGCTGCATGGGAGAAAGATGACTAAGGAAGCAGTGAGAATCTTAGAAACCCAGCCAGGCCTGAAAACCTACATCTCAACCCACATATTGAAGTACAGCCTTGAGGTTCAGGATACAGATTCATATGGCAAAACAAGTCTAACGAACACACTGCACTGAACAGGAATTAACCCTGAAATAAGAGGACAGGAGAGGAAAGAGGACAGGAGAGGAGAGAGGATAGGAGAGGACAGGAGAGGAAAGAAGAGGAGAGGAGAGGGGACAGGAGAGGAGAGAGGAAAGGAGAGGAAAGGAAAGGAGAGGGATCAGTAGAGGAGAGAGGAAAGGAGAGGAAAGGAAAGGAGAGGGATCAGTAGAGGAGAGAGGAAAGGAGAGGAAAGGAAAGGGGACAGAGCACAGGAGAGTTGTTGTATGTTTATAAAACATACATTCAAGTGAAAACGTAATGGACCCTGACTGTCATGTCATCTCATTGGTTGAGACAGGGCATTATCTGATTGGTTGAGACAGGGCAGGAGCCAAGGTGAAGGTCAAGGTGCGGCTTGCCTTGTCAGGCCACATCATGGCTTCCTGCTCTGATTGGAGGAATCCCCTATAGTCTCTTCCCACGCTGTGATTCAGGCTGACAGGCGATGGCAGAGCAGGGAAATCACTGGGCGCTGCAGTGTCTCCCTAGCTGTCTCTTGGGATCTGTGCTTGACTATGCATGTCTGGGTGCCTTGTTATATCAGACACACTGAAGGTGCAGCGGTGTGTGTGTGTCTCCACAAAGCTTAAAACAGACACACACACACAAACAGACACCCCCCCCCCCCCAACACACACACACACATACACACATGCCATGGCTTGAATCAGACAAATACACCATCGCCCCCAGAACCTCTGTTCTTCTGCAGTTTTAACAAATACAGTAGCACTTAGCATTAGGGCTTCTCTAAGACAGGCACGCGCACACACATACACACATTTACATTTATAAATGTATTTATAAAGCCCTTCTTACATTAGCTGATGTCACAGAGTGCTGGACAGACCGCCCCACGGAGAAGGAGATTGGGGGGTGCAGTCCTTGTTAGCGGGACGCAACGGTGGCACTGTATTATCCTCAAAGCGGGCAAAGAAGGTGTTTGGTTTGTCTGGAAGCGTGACGTAGGTGTCCGTGACGTGACTGGTTTTCTTTTTCCAGTCCGTGATTTCCTGTAGACCCTGCCACATATGTCTCATGTCTGAGCCGTTGATTTGTGACTCCACTTTGTCCCTGTACCGGCATTTCACTTGTTTGATTGCCTTGTGGAGGGAATAACTACACTGTTTATATTCAGCCATATTCCCAGACCTCTTTCCATGGTTAAATGCAGTGGTTCGCGCTTTCAGTTTTGCGCAAATGCCGCCATCCATCCTCGGTTTCTGGTTAGGGTAGGTTTTAATAGTCACAGTGGGTACAACATCTCCAATGCACTTTCTTATAAACTCACTCACCGAGTCAGCATATAGATCGATGTTGTTCTCTGAGGCTGAACATATCCCAGTCCGCATGATCAAAGCAATCTTGAAGCGTGGATTCCGATTGGTCAGACCAACGTTGAATAGTTTTAGTCACTGGTACATCCTGTTTGAGTTTCTGCCTATAAGACGGTAGGAGCAAGATGGCGTCGTGGTTGGATTTTCCGAAGGGAGGTCAGGGCTTTGTATGCATCGCGGAAGTTAGAGAGACAGTGATTGAGTGTATACCCCCGTGAGTACTGCAATCAATAAGCTGATAGAATTTAGGTAGCCTTGTTCTCAAATTTGCTTTGTTAAAATTCCCAGCTACAATAAATGCAGCCTCAGGATATATGGTTTCCAGTTTACATAGAGTCCAGTGAAGTTCCTTGAGCGCAGTCTTGGTGTCTGCTTGAGGGGGAATGTACACAGCTGTGACGATAACTGACGAGAATTCTCTTGGGAGGTAATATGGCCGGCATTTGATTGTAAGGAATTCTAGGTCGGGTGAGCAGAAGGACTTGAGTTCCTGTATGTGTTGTTATGATTACACCATGAGTCATTAATCATGAAGCATACACCCCAGCCCTTCCTCTTCCCAGAGAGGTGTTTATCTCTGTAGGCGTGATGCATGGAGAAGCCCGGTGGCTGAACCGATTCTGACAACATATCCCGAGAGAGCCATGTTTCCGTGAAACAGAGAATGTTACAATCTCTGATGTCTCTCTGAAGGCAACCCTTGCTTGAATTTCGTCTACCTTGTTGTCAAGAGACTGGACATTGGCGAGTAGTATTCTTGGGAGCAGTGGGTGATGTGGACGTCTACGGAGCTTGACCAGGAGGTGGCTCTGTCTGCCGTTGTTATTGGTCAGCTTCTGGGATTAGATCTATTTAGATTAGATCTTATTTACAATGACGGCCTACCCCAGCCAAACCCGGACGATGCTGGGCCAATTGTGTGCCACCCTATGGGACTCCCAATCACAGCCCGATGTGATAGAGCCTGTACGACTTTACTAACATTAAAACTGTAGATGGAAACGTGGTTACAGAGAGAGAAGGGAAATAGAGACTCCCCTGCACACACACCAGAGTCAGATTCACAGTTTAACTACAGTACTGAGTCAGATTCACAGTTTGACTACAGTACTGAGTCAGATTCACAGTTTAACTACACTACTGAGTCAGATTCACAGTTTGACTACAGTACTGAGTCAGATTCACAGTTTAACTACAGTACTGAGTCAGAGTCGCATTTTAACTACAGTACTGAGTCAGAGTCACAGTTTAACTACACTACTGAGTCAGAGGCATCCTGGTTGACTATTGGTTTAACCCAGTGACCTCTTCCTCTGTGTCCTCCTCTGACCCAGATACAGCCACCTCTTCCTTTGTCTCATTCTCCGATCCAGATACAGCCACCTCTTCCTTTGTCTCCTCCTCTGACCCAGATACAGCCACCTCTTCCTCTGTGTCCTCCTCTGACCCAGATACAGCCACCTCTTCCTTTGTCTCCTCCTCTGACCCAGATACAGCCACCTCTTCCTTTGTCTCCTCCTCTGATGCAGATACAGCCACCTCTTCCTTTGTCTCCTCCTCTGACCCAGATACAGCCACCTCTTCCTTTGTCTCCTCCTCTGACCCAGATACAGCCACCTCTTCCTCTGACCCAGATACAGCCACCTCTTCCTTTGTCTCCTCCTCTGACCCAGATACAGCCACCTCTTCCTTTGTCTCCTCCTCTGACGCAGATACAGCCACCTCTTCCTTTGTCTCCTCCTCTGACCCAGATACAGCCACCTCTTCCTTTGTCTCCTCCTCTGACACAGATACAGCCACCTCTTCCTTTGTCTCCTCCTCTGACCCAGATACAGCCACCTCTTCCTTTGTCTCCTCCTCTGACCCAGATACAGCCACCTCTTCCTCTGACCCAGATACAGCCACCTCTTCCTTTGTCTCCTCCTCTGACCCAGATACAGCCACCTCTTGCTCTATCTCCTCATTTGACAATGAAACACATGCAGATAGGTTGGTGTATTGATACAGCCACCTCCTCATAGGACAACCCTTTGAAGAGCCCTTTTTGGTTCTACATGGAACCCAATATAGTTCTACCTGGAACCAAAAAGGGTTCTTCTATGGGGACAGCCGAATAACCCTTTTGGAACCCTTTTTTCTAAATGTGTAGAGAGACATGGCAGCTCCCTTTCATTAGGAATATGTTGCATCGTTGTGAGAGTGTGTGTCATTCCCTGTGCGGTTGTGTGTATGCGTGTGTGTGTGTGGGGGGGGGGGTGCACCTGTGTGTGTGTGTGTGTCTCTGTGTCTCTGTGTCTGTCTGCTTGCATCTGTGTGTGTGTATTGAAGAGTGTACCCAAGCAGGAGTATAAACTGCTGTCTCCAACCATTAGGGAGCAGGAGGAAGTAACAGCTCCAAAGCTCCACTTCAGAACTGTAGTCTAAAACAACTGGAATTAGGAAGATCATTAATGCAAGAAGAGTAGAGTAGAGAGACTGAATATTAGAGTCCTTTACAGCTCTGAGGAAGTACACTTAGAAAGAGGCTGTCAGAAGGGACTGTTTTAAGGGAATATCAAAGAGACCCTTCAGAAGTGAGGCAGAGCCTTGTGTCTGAATATCATACAAGAAACATCATGTTTTATGTCTTTGTGAGAGTCTATTTAAAAGAAGAGCTATTTGTTAACACAACAAATCAGTGTTGTCCAATCAATCGTGACATGCTCCAGAATTCTGCAATACACTTTCATATTTCTTTCTAAGACTGTACACTAAACTGGATCATGCAAATATCTGGAGCAACTTGCATTTGGAAAGGTGAACTGTCATGCACTTAAAAACTTCTTATGGCTGCAGGGGCAGTATTGAGTAGCTTGGATGAAAGGTGCATAGAGGTGTCCATATTCCACGGCCTGGTCCTCAGTCATCGTTGCTAATATTTGCATATTATTATTAGTATTGGATAGAAATCACTCTAAAGTTTAGTTTCTAAAACTGTTTGAATTATGTCTGTCTGAGTATAACAGAACTCATATAGCAGGCAAAAACCTGAGAAATTCCACTTCCTGTTTTTTATTTTTCTGGGGGTGGCAGATTTTCAACCTAGCTCTCATTGAAATTACAGCGAGATATGGATGAGTTTTCCCTTCCTACACCTTCCACTAGATGTCAACAGTCAATAGAACTTTGTCTGATGACTCTAATGTGAAGGAGGGTCGAATGACACAGGAAATAGTCACCACTGCTACGAGTTGACCATGCTTTCACCAGGCGCGTTCACAAGGGAAGGACCTGCGTTCCACCGCTCATCTGAAGTCATTCTAATTCTCCGGTTGGAACGTTATTCAAGATGTATGTAAACAACATTCTAAAGATTGATTCAGTACATCGTTTGACATGTTTCTACTGACTGTTACGGAACTTTTGGACATTTCGTCACATTATAGTGGACGCGCTTTGTTACTTTGGAATTGTTTACCAAACGCGCTAACCAAAGTAGCTAATTGGACAAAAATAACTGACATTTTCGAACAAATCAAGCATTTATTGTGGACCTGGGATTCCTAGGACTGCTTTCTGATGAAGTTCATCAAAGGTAAGGAAACATTTATCATGTATTCTCTGGTTTTTGTTGACTCCAACATGGAGGCTAATTTGGCTTCTGTTCTGAGCTCCGTCTCAGATTATAGCATGTGTTGCTTTTTCTGTAAACTTTGTTTGAAATCTGACACAGCGGTTGCATTAAGGAGAGGTATATCTATAATTCCATGTGTATAACTTGTATTATCATCTACATTTATGATGAGTATTTCTGTTGAAACGATGTGGCTATGCAAAATCACTTGATATTTTTGGAACTAGTGAATCTAATAAGCCAATGACACTTTGGTGGGATTAACAACAAGATTACCTTTAAAATTATATAAGACACATGTATGTTTTAGGAATTGTAATGATGAGATTTCTGTGGTTTGAATTTGGCGCCCTCTATTTTCACTGGTAGTTGTCATATCGATCCCGGTATTGGGATTGCAGCCATAACAAGTTAAAGGGAGTATGCACTTCATGTAGGTCTGGCAATAAGATGACTTAGTTTTAGGAGCTGACTCTATATTTACTGCTAGAGTTGAATGTTATTTCCATCCATCCAACACAGTAACAGACAGAGGAGAGAGGCTTCATCCAACACAGTAACAGACAGAGGAGAGAGGCTTCATCCAACACAGTAACAGACAGAGGAGAGAGGCTTCATCCAACACTGTAACAGACAAAGGAGAGAGGCTTCATCCAACACAGTAACAAGACAGAGGAGAGAGGCTTCATCCAACACAGTAACAGACAGAGGAGAGAGGCTTCATCCAACACAGTAACAGACAGAGGAGAGAGGCTTCATCCAACACAGTAACAGACAGAGGAGAGAGGCTTCATCCAACACAGTAACAGACAGAGGAGAGAGGCTTCATCCAACACAGTAACAGACAGAGGAGAGAGGCTTCATCCAACACAGTAACAGACAGAGGAGAGAGGCTTCATCCAACACAGTAACAGACAGAGGAGAGAGGCTTCATCCAACACTGTAACAGACAGAGGAGAGAGGCTTCATCCAACACTGTAACAGACAGAGGAGAGAGGCTTCATCCAACACAGTAACAGACAGAGGAGAGGCTTCATCCAACACTGTAACAGCCAGAGGAGAGAGAGGCTTCATCCAACACTGTAACAGCCAGAGAAGAGAGAGGCTTCATCCAACACTGTAACAGACAGAGGAGAGGCTTCATCCAACACTGTAACAGCCAGAGGAGAGAGAGGCTTCATCCAACACAGTAACAGCCAGAGAAGAGAGGCTTCATCCAACACTGTAACAGCCAGAGAAGAGAGGCTTCATCCAACACTGGAACAGCCAGAGAAGAGAGGCTTCATCCAACACTGTAACAGCCAGAGGAGAGAGGCTTCATCCAACACATTAACATCATCCAACACAGTAACAGCCAGAGGAGAGAGGCTTCATCCAACACAGTAACATCATCCAACACAGTAACAGCCAGAGAAGAGAGGCTTCATCCAACACTGTAACAGACAGAGGAGAGAGGCTTCATCCAACACTGTAACAGACAGAGGAGAGAGAGGCTTCATCCTACACAGTAACAGACAGAGGAGAGAGAGGCTTCATCCAACACAGTAACAGACAGAAGAGAGAAGCTTCATCCAACACAGTAACAGACAGAGGAGAGAGAGCCTTCATCCAACACAGTAACAGACAGAGGAGAGAGAGGCTTCATCCAACACAGTAACAGACAGAGGAGAGAGAGGCTTCATCCAACACAGTAACAGACAGAGGAGAGAGAGGCTTCATCCAACACAGTAACAGACAGAGGAGAGAGAGGCTTCAGTAAACTGGGTAAAGCCATCTTGAGGAGGATTTGGGGAGATTTGATGGTTGAATTACTGTTAGTGAGGCTCCCTGGGACAGACTTTTTGCCTTTTGCATATGTGTGTGTGTATCTGTGTGTGTGTGTGTGTGTGTGTGTGTGTGTGTGTGTGTGTGTGTGTGTGTGTGTGTGTGTGTGTGTGTGTGTGTGTGTGTGTGTGTGTGTGTGTGTGTGTGTGTATGTGTGAGTGTATCTGGGCACTTTTTTATCAGTCCACAGCTGTTGACGAGAGAGGGAGCAGAGAGAGATGGGCTGCCTATGGGCTGACTCTGAGTCAGTGGGCGGGGGGGACAGCTGGCGCCCGACAGCATCTCCCTCAGCTGGGCAGATCCAGGGTCAGAGCCGCAGCTAAATGGGCAAAAGGAGAGGAGAGTGGACAACACTCACCACAGGGCTGTTCTCATGCAGAGTGGACCCAGGCGCAAAGAAAAACACAAACATACGAATGCAGACATACAGTACGTTAAAACACACACACACACCAAACACAGTCACACACACAGATCCACCGATAAAACACACACAGATCCACCGATAAAACAAAGGGCTTTGTCAGCTCTCTTGTTCATTCCAATCAAAGAGGTAAAAACAACAAAAGGCTACAGTAAGAAGGACTGAAGGATCACCTGTACAGACAAACAGTCAACCTGAACAGAACATAGGAGCAGTAAAGCCCAGCTGACGACAGCAGAATACAGCCCAGGCTCTTTACCACTGATGAATGGAACCCGTCTGAGTGAGGGAGCGTGACTCCTCTCATCGCTACACATCTCTCTGTCCTCGGCTAATTGGCCTGGCTGATCTGGACGCCCACATCCGTCCCTGTGTACAGCGATTAGTCAGCCTGGCACAATGCTGGGGATATGTGTGGTGTTTACCAGGGAGAATGCAGGAACCAAACAACAAAAGGAGCGAAAGGAGAGGAAAATATTATTCTGCTGTTGGGAGAGCTCAATTATCACCTCCCCTCCCTCCCACACACTCCCTCTGTTTCTCTCTCTATTTTCTATCCCTCCTTTCTCTCTCTCGCTTCTTATACATCTCTCTCTGTCTCTCTCTGAAATATTATTCTTTCACTCAGATTTTGTACAGTCATGTTTTTCACACACACACACACACACACACACACACACACACACACACACACACACACACACACACACACACACACGTTAAATTCTTTAAACAAACAACAACCAGCAAACAAATTCAAACTGCAGTCATTCTTAGTCATAAATTAATGAATTGTAAATACTATGCACAATGGAGAACAACAAGTGAGTAATATGAGCTCTGTCTTCCCTCTCCAACGCAACTAGTCTTCATAGTTCAGTTGGACTAACTGTTGAATATGTGCACGGTTAACCTCCCTTTCAGACACAACTACGCCCCCTCTCTCTCCATCCTCCTGCTCTCCATCACTCTCTCACTGAAGAGATGTCCTTACAAATAGATCTCTACCCTTTCTCTCTTCACTGGAACCTGATGCCACCAGTCAGTGGTGTAACCCTGGTATGAGTAACAACTAACACTCACATTATAGCACCATTCATTAAGCTAACCGGTCCTCTGTGGCTCAGGTAGAGCATGGCACCAGCCAGGCCAGGACCACGGGTTCAATTCCCGCTGGGGCCACAAAAATATATGCACTTATAGTAGATGGCTCCAGATAAAAGCATCTCCTACATAGCATATACACTGAGTGTTCAACACATTAGGAGCTATTTCTTCAGACAAAACCTCTCCTACAAGGCATATACACTGAGTGTTCAACACATTAGGAGCTCTTTCTTCAGATAAAAGCATCTCCTACATAGCATATACACTGAGTGTTCAACACATTAGGAGCTCTTTCTTCAGATAACAACATCTCCTACATAGCATATACACTGAGTGTTCAACACATTAGGAGCTCTTTCTTCAGATAAAAGCATCTCCTACATAGCATATACACTGAGTGTTCAACACATTAGGAGCTCTTTCCATGACATAAGCTGTCCAAGTGAAAGCTATGATCCCCTGGTGTCACTTGTTAAATCCACTTCAATCCGTGTAGATGAAGGGGAGAAGACGGGTTAAAGAAGGATTTTTAAGCCTTGAGACAATTAGACATGGATTGTGTATGTGTGTCATTCAGAGGGTGAACGGGCAAGACAAAAGATTTAAGTGCCTTTGAACAGGATATGGTAGTAGGTGCCAGGCACACTGGTTTGAGTGTCAAGAACTGCAAAGCTGCTTATTTTTTCACATTCAACAGTTTCCTGTGTGAATCAAGAACGGTCCACCACTCAAAGGACATCCAGCCAACTTGAAACAACTGTGGGAAGCATTGGAGTCAACATGGGCCAGCATCCCTGTAGAACGCTTTCAACACCTTGTAGAGTCCAGGCCCTGACAAACTGAGGCTGATCTGATGGCTAAAAGTGGGTGCAACTCAATATTAGTTTGGTTAATGAATTAGTGATCCATATTGAGGTCAAACTAAAGTATTTTATTGGTAATCCGCATTTTTGTATCTCCAAGATAGATAATGTGTGTGTGTGTCCATGCACGTATTCGTGTGCATGTGTATGTGTGTACATGGGGGGGACGTGTTCATGTGTGCATATTAGTGTGGGTATATGTGCTCGCATGAGTGTGTGTGAATGTGTGTGTGTTGGAATGTGTGTGTGTGTGTGTGTGCCGAGTGCAGAAGCGACAGCTGTATCTAGCCACGCGGGGCCAGGATGATGTATGGCCATTCTATTCCTGAGCTGTGGAGAGGAGGAGACCCACATGGGGCTTTCTCTCCTGTGGAGATATCAAAGATGGATCTCTCTACTGCAGCAAAATGCTAACACCTGCTATCAGCTCCCCACCCCATCCACACACCCCTTCTGCCAGGCGAAACAACATGGGATACGCAAAGGGGCCACGCACACCACACACACACAGACTGGACAAGACAGGACACTAGTGTGAGCTGCTGAATGATCCACAGCAGATGACGTGAATCTTGAGGAGAGGTGAGTAGAGGTGAGGTGAGTAGAGGAGAGAGGTGAGGAGAGAGGTGAGGAGAGATGAGGAGAGGTAAGGATAGATGAGGAGAGGTGAGGTGAGTAGAGGAGAGAGGTGAGGAGAGAGATGAGGAGGGGTGAGGTGAGTAGAAGAGAGAGGTGAGTAGAGCAGAGAGATGAGGATAGGAGAGGTGAGGAGAGAGGTGAGGTGAGGAGAGGAGAGGAGAGTAGAGGAGACGAGAGGAGACGAGACGAGACGAGACGAGAGGAGAGGAGAGGAGAGGAGAGGAGAGGAGAGGAGAGGAGAGGAGAGGAGAGGAGAGGAGAGGAGAGGAGAGGAGAGGAGAGGAGAGGAGAGGAGAGGAGAGGAGAGGAGAGGAGAGGAGAGGAGAGGAGAGGAGAGGAGAGGAGAGGAGAGAGATGAGGGGAGAGGAGAGGAGAGGAGAGGAGAGGAGAGGAGAGGAGAGGAGAGGAGAGGAGAGGAGAGGAGAGGAGAGGAGAGGAGAGGAGAGGAGAGGAGAGGAGAGGAGAGGAGAGGAGAGGAGAGGAGAGGAGAGGAGAGGAGAGGAGAGGAGAGGAGAGGAGAGGAGAGGAGAGGAGAGAGATGAGGAGAGGTGAGGTGAGTAGAGGAGAGAGGTGAGGTAAGTTGAGGAGAGGTGCGAGGTGATTAGAGGAGAGAGATGAGGAAATGTGAGGAAAGATGAGGAGAGATAAGGAGAGGTGAGGAGAGATGAGGAGAGGTGAGGAGAGAGGTGAGGAGAGAGATGAGGAGAGGTGAGGTGAGTAGAGCAGAGGGGTGAGGAGGGGAAAGGTGAGGAGAGAGGTGAGGAGAGGTGAGGAGAGAGATGAGGAGAGGTAAGGATAGATGAGGAGAGGTGAGGTGAGTAGAGGTGAGAGGTTAGGAGAGAGGTGAGGAGAGAGATGAGGAGAGGTGAGGTGAGTAGAGCAGAGGGGTGAGGAGGGAAAGGTGAGGTGAGGTGAGGTGAGGAGAGGAGAGATGGGGTGAGGAGAGGTGGGGTGAGGAGAGGAGAGGAGAGGAGAGGAGAGGAGAGGAGAGGAGAGGAGAGGAGAGGAGAGGAGAGGAGAGGAGAGGAGAGGAGAGGAGAGGAGAGGAGAGGAGAGGAGAGGAGAGGAGGAGAGAGAGGAGAGAGAGGAGAGAGAGGAGAGGAGAGGAGAGGAGAGGAGAGGAGAGAGATGAGGAGAGGGGAGGTGAGTAGAGGAGAGAGGTGAGGTAAGTTGAGGAGAGGTGCGAGGGTGATTAGAGGAGAGAGATGAGGAAATGTGAGGAAAGATGAGGAGAGATAAGGAGAGGTGAGGAGAGATGAGGAGAGGTGAGGAGAGAGGTGAGGAGAGAGATGAGGAGAGAGATGAGGAGAGGTAAGGATAGATAAGGAGAGGTGAGGTGAGTAGAGGTGAGAGGTGAGGAGAGAGGTGAGGAGAGAGATGAGGAGAGGTGAGGTGAGTAGAGCAGAGGGGTGAGGAGGGGAAAGGTGAGGAGGAGAGGTGAGGAGAGGTGAGGTGAGGAGAGGAGAGGTGGGGAGAGGTGGGGTGAGGAGAGGTGAGGAGAGAGTTGAGGAGAGGTGAGTAGAGTAGAGGAGAGAGATGAGGAGAGAGTTGAGGAAAGGAGAGGCGAGAGATGAGGAGAGAGTTGAGGAGAGGAGACGTGAGGAGAGGGGTGAGAAGAGAAGAGAAGAGAAGAGAAGAGAAGAGAAGAGAAGAGAAGAGAAGAGATGAGGAAATGTGAGGAAAGATGAAGAGAGATAAGGAGAGGAGGGGTGAGGTGAAGAGAGGAGAGTTGTGGAGAGATGAGGAGGGGTGAGGTGAAGAGAGGAGAGTTGAGGAGAGGTGAGTTGAGTTGAAGAGAGGAGAGTTGAGGAGAGGAGAGATGAGGAGAGAGTTGAGGAGAGGTGAGGTGAAGAGAGGAGAGTTGAGGAGAGGAGAGATGAGGAGAGAGTTGAGGAGAGGTGAGGTGAAGAGAGGAGAGTTGAGGAGAGGAGAGATGAGGAGAGAATTGAGGAGAGGTGAGGTGAAGTGAAGAGAGGAGAGTTGAGATGAGGAGAGGTGAGGTGAGGTGAAGAGAGGAGAGTTGAGGAGAGATGAGGTGAGGTTAGGAGTGGAGAGGAGTGGAGAGGAGAGGTGAGATGAGGAGAGGTGAGAGTTGAGGAGAGGAGAGGAGAGGTGAGGAGAGAGGTTATGAGAGGAGAGGTGAGGAGAGGTGTTAGAGACAGTAAGGAACACGTTAGTCCTGTAAAGAGAGTGTGCCTCAGGCCAAGGGAGGTCAACCCTACTCCTGAAGAGCTACCATCACGCAGGGTTTTGATCCAGCCCTACACACCCGATTCAATTAATCAGCTGCACCTTGAGACCTCCTTGTTTGGCCTTGTCATGTGTTTGTACAGGGCTGGAGCAAAACACTGCACACCAGCTAGTATACATCAGTATAGACAGCAGAATTCAAACCCATAACTTGTATTTTGTCACCATCATGCTCCAACTAACTAAGCCATCAGGTCCGCTTTAATAGAGCTATAGAGCTAAGTCATAGAAGTTGCCTTTACAAAACACTAGAGCACAGAGACCAATGAGAGGACACAGATACAGTACGTGACTCACTGTAAGTGAGATATTAGAGCAACATCGACTCACAGAGGAAGACACATCAAAAGGAAGTGTTTCCCTTCCAACATTAGCATAGTCCCTGGAGGCCTGAATACTAAACCAGCATAATGGTGGGTCACTATGTACATCTGAAATGACGCGCAATCTATTTACATCATACACCACGAGTTACAGTAGTGTGTTAATGGTGCTGGTGTGTGTGTGTGTGTGTAGGGGTGTAAGTGTGTGTGTGTGTGTGTGTGTGTGTGTGTGTGTGTGTGTGTGTGTGCCATATAACACACAGCCATAACACACAGCCATAACACACACACAGCCATCACACACAGCCATAACACACACACAGCCATAACACACACACAGCCATAACACACACACAGCCATCACACACAGCCATAACACACACACATCCATATAACAAACACAGCCATATAACACACATCCATATAACACGCACACAGCCATATAACACAGCCATAACACACATACAGCTATATAACACAGCCATAACACACACACAGCCATATAACACGCACACAGCCATATAACACAGCCATAACACACACACATCCATATAACACACACACAGCCATAACACACAGCCATAACACACAGCCATAACACACACACAGCCATATAACAAACACAGCAATATAACACACACAGCCATATAACACACACAGAGCCATATAACACACACAGAGCCATATAACACACACAGAGCCATATAACACAGCCATAACACACACAGTGCCATATAACACACACAGAGCCATATAACACACACAGAGCCATATAACACACACAGCCATATAACAAACACAGTCATATAACAAACACAGAGCCATATAACAAACACAGCCATATAACAAACACACAGAGCCATATAACAAACACAGCCATAACACACACAGAGCCATATAACAAACACACAGAGCCATATAACAAACACACAGAGCCATATAACAAACACACAGAGCCATATTAACACACAGAGCCATATAACACACACAGAGCCATATAACACACACAGAGCCATATAACACACACAGAGCCATATAACAAGCACAGCCATATAACACACACAGAGCCATATCACAAACACAGAGCCATATAACAAACACAGAGCCATATAACAAACACACAGAGCCATATAACAAACACACAGAGCCATATTAACACACAGAGCCATATAACACACACAGAGCCATATAACACACACAGAGCCATATAACACACAGAGCCATATAACAAACACAGAGCCATATAACAAACACAGAGCCATATAACAAACACAGCCATATAACACACACACAGAGCCATATAACAAACACACAGAGCCATATTAACACACAGAGCCATATAACACACACAGAGCCATATAACACACAGAGCCATATAACAAACACAGAGCCATATAACAAACACAGAGCCATATAACAAACACAGAGCCATATAACAAACACAGAGCCATATTAACACACACAGCCATATAACACACACAGCCATATAACACACAGAGCCATATAACACACACAGAGCCATATAACACACACAAAGCCATATTAACACACATAGCCATATTAACACACAGAGCCATATTAACACACAGAGCCATATAACACACACAGAGCCATAGAACACACACAGAGCCATATTGTGTGTGACCATTCCACATATCATCGTTTGTGCAATCCAAACACAGCCATATACTGTACCAAACACAGCCATATACTGTACCAAACACAGCCATATAACACACACACAGCCATATAGTGTACCAAACACAGCCATATAACACACACACACACAGCCATATACTGTACCAAACACAGCTATATAACACACACACTCACACAGCCATATACTGTACCAAACACAGCCATATACTGTACCAAACACAGCCATATAACACACACACACAGCCATACACTGTACCAAACACAGCCATATAAACACACACAGCCATATACTGTAACTAACACAGCCATATAACACACACACAGCCATATAACGCACACACAGCCATAAACTGTACCAAACACAGCCATATAACACACACACAGCCATATACTGTAACTAACACAGCCATATACGGTAACAAACACAGCCATATACTGTAACAAACACAGCCATATAACACACACACAGCCATATACTGTACCGAACACAGCCATATAACGCACACACAGCCATATAACGCACACACAGCCATAAACTGTACCAAACACAGCCATATAACGCACACACAGCCATATACTGTACCAAACACAGCCATATAACACACACACAGCCATATAACACACACACAGCCATATAACACACACACAGCCATATAACACACACACAGCCATATAACACACACACAGCCATATAACACACACACAGCCATATAACACACACACAGCCATATAACACACACACAGCCATATAACACACACACAGCCATATAACGCACACACAGCCATAAACTGTACCAAACACAGCCATATAACACACACACAGCCATATAACGCACACACAGCCATAAACTGTACCAAACACAGCCATATAACACACACACAGCCATAAACTGTACCAAACACAGCCATATAACACACACACAGCCATAAACTGTACCAAACACAGCCATATTTTTATTTTTTATTTTTTTATTTTACCTTTATTTAACCAGGTAGGCAAGTTGAGAACAAGTTCTCATTTACAATTGCGACCTGGCCAAGATAAAGCAAAGCAGATCGACAGATACAACGACACAGAGTTACACATGGAGTAAAACAAACATACAGTCAATAATACAGTATAAACAAGTCTATATACGATGTGAGCAAATGAGGTGAGATAAGGGAGGTAAAGGCAAAAAAAGGCCATGGTGGCAAAGTAAGTACAATATAGCAAGTAAAAAACTGGAATGGTAGTTTTGCAATGGAAGAATCTGCAAAGTAGAAATAAAAATAATGGGGTGCAAAGGAGCAAAATAAATAAATAAATAAAATACAGTAGGGAAAGAGGTAGTTGTTTGGGCTAAATTATAGGTGGGCTATGTACAGGTGCAGTAATCTGTGAGCTGCTCTGACAGTTGGTGCTTAAAGCTAGTGAGGGAGATAAGTGTTTCCAGTTTAAGAGATTTTTGTAGTTCGTTCCAGTCATTGGCAGCAGAGAACTGGAAGGAGAGGCGGCCAAAGAAAGAATTGGTTTTGGGGGTGACTAGAGAGATATACCTGCTGGAGCGTGTGCTACAGGTGGGAGATGCTATGGTGACCAGCGATCTGAGATAAGGGGGGACTTTACCTAGCAGGGTCTTGTAGATGACATGGAGCCAGTGGAAATATATATAACACACACACAGCCATAAACTGTACCAAACACAGCCATATAACACACACACACAGCCATAAACTGTACCAAACACAGCCATAAACTGTCCCAAACACAGCCATATAACACACACACACAGCCATAAACTGTCCCAAACACAGCCATATAACATGCACACAGCCATATAACATGCACACAGCCATATAACACGCGCACAGCCATAAACTGTACCAAACACAGCCATAAACTGTCCCAAACACAGCCATATAACACAAACACAGCCATATACTGTAACTAACACAGCCATATAACACACACACAGCCATATACTGTAACTAACACAGCCATATACTGTACGAAACACAGGCATATAACACGTGTACAGCCATATACTGTAACTAACACAGCCATATAACACACACACAGCCATATACTGTAACTAACACAGCCATATAACACACACACAGCCATATACTGTACGAAACACAGGCATATAACACGTGTACAGCCATATACTGTAACTAACACAGCCATATAACACACACACAGCCATATACTGTAACTAACACAGCCATATAACACAAACACAGCCATATACTGTACGAAACACAGGCATATAACACGTGTACAGCCATATACTGTAACTAACACAGCCATATAACACACACACAGCCATATACTGTAACTAACACAGCCATATAACACACACACAGCCATATACTGTAACTAACACAGCCATATAACACACACACAGCCATATAACACACACACAGCCATATACTGTACCAAACACAGGCATATAACACACACACAGCCATATAACACACACACAGCCATATACTGTACCAAACACAGCCATATAATACACACACAGCCATATACTGTACCAATCACAGCCATATAACACACACACAGCCATATACTGTACCAAACACAGCCATATAATACACACACAGACATATATCAAATCAAATCAAATCAAATCAAATTTATTTATATAGCCCTTCGTACATCAGCTGATATCTCAAAGTGCTGTACAGAAACCCAGCCTAAAACCCCAAACAGCAAGCAATGCAGGTGGAGAAGCACTGTCCCAATCACAGCCATATAACACACACACAGCCATATACTGTCCCAATCACAGCCATATAACACACACACAGCCATATAACACACACAGCCATATACTGTCCCAATCACAGCCATATAACACACACACAGCCATCCACACATCTACCAGATGGCCTTCTACAATTCTAGAAAGTCATAATACCCATTATTACATAAGGTTTCCACCTGCCAATTCAATATTGGGATTCCTCCAAGACAAAACTCCACAGATACACACACACATGCACACACACGTATGCAGGCTGGGTATGTGTGTAAGCATAAGTAGAGGTAGCAGATAAGGAGTTCCCCACACATTTCTCTGTCTGCACAGAGCTTTAGCACAGTGAGAAATGTTAAATGATCAGTTGACAGGACAACAATAGCCTATCTGTGAGCTATGCATTAGCATTGGGTTCAAGGGACGCATTCAATCCATCCATCCAGCCACACTGTCTCTGTTTTTAGGCAACAACGCCCACTTACACAATGATGGCTTATTCTGAAAACTGGAAGTATCTCCCCACAAATCTACATAATCATTAGCTCATTATCTAGGGAGGACGTAGCTAGGCATTGAACAGGTGGACGGTTGGACTGGAGGACAGACCTCACACTGGCCACAAACTCTGAATCAACATTGACCACGTCATTTCAACAAAAATACTGATTCTGATGACGTTGAAGGACCGTGGAAAACTGATCGGATTTGCATAAAGTCATCAACATAAAGGAATTTCTGGAACATGAGTGTTTTTCACCAAACGTTTAACCTATATTCAATGACATGGTTCAAATTTGACTTGATTTCACTTTGAATTCAAGTGAGTTGACAACTCAATCAGAAGTTAATCCAAAACAAGACGTAGAAGTGACGTCAGTGCCCAGTGGGTTATATGGGCTCTACCTGTGAGGGCTGCAGTTGGGTAAGAAGTAGAGCAGGTGTGAGCCGGACCTGTTCATGCTGCAGCCTGCAGCCGTGTCCAACCTGCAGAACCTCTAGTTGCAGCCCCGGAGCCACAGCAGACCCTCTGACTGCAGCCCCGGAGCCACAGCAGACCCTCTGACTGCAGCCCCGGAGCCACAGCAGACCCTCTGACTGCAGCTCCGGAGCCACACAGACCCTCTGACTGCAGCCCTGGAGCCACAGGAGACCTAGAGGAGGATGAGGAAACACTCACAACAAGCCTCATAACAGCCCTGAGCACTAAATACTGATGCTCTCTCTCGCTCTCTCTCTCTCTCCATGATGCAAACAAATGAAATGGCCCATTGATTCCCTCGCTGCTGTGTGTATGTCCTGGTCTCCTGGTCAATAAAATGCTTGTGGGTTGTCACAGAACGTTTAATGTATGAAGATTCCAAGACAATCCTGGCCCCTCACCCACCTTAGGAGAAGGGAGAGACAACGCTTAGAGGTGGAGACAATAGATGATGGCATTATGAATATCTATTTACATGCAGCACTGACCTTTCCTATGATGGAAATTAAGTCGCCTATTATCATAACCTTTGGAGGAAATTCATTTAGAAAAGATGGTTGTCCAATCTATACTAAGCAAACTCAAAACAGGAACGCCCATTATAATCTCTGACACATTTTTCCTCCACTCTCCTCCACTGACCTTCAAAGCCTTTTAGACTGTAACATGACCGCAGGTCTCACGCAACTCTGTTTCCACCATCCCTGCTGAAGTCCCAGGCATGAACACTGGGCTTACATAATGTGGGTCAAGACGGATAACTTTTAAATAAGGCCCGAAATAGCCAGCAAGCCATCTAGCATTTTAATCACAGCAGAATCCATTACCAAAGCTAATAGCTACCGCTACGTTTTGAGTTAAGTGTTCCTGGCTAAATGTCCTGAGGGGGAACTCCTTGGTCAGGAATAGAAAGCTGACGGTGAAAGACACGACAAACCTTACCAGGCAGTATTGGGTGTCTGTGTGTTTTACCTTGAGATTCAGACAGACAGGCACACAGACAGGAACTCAACTGTAGCTGGGGGAAATAGGCTATAGATGACAACCATAGGTCACCATGGTAACAATGTTCCATATCCTAGATCCAGATGTAGGTCTAGGACCAGCAAACTGGCTCAAATGAAGATCCTACACAGCCTGTAGTAGGCTGTGTAGGATCTTCATTTGAGCCAGTTTGCTACAGCAGGAGAATAATCCTGCAGCAACAGGAAAAGTTCATTATTAAGTGGATTATAATGAATGGACATTTTTTGTGTGAATTTTACCCTTTTTTCTCCCAATTTCATGATATCCAATTGTTTAGTAGCTACTATCTTGTCTCATCGCTACAACTCCCATTCGGCTCAGGAGAGACGAAGGTTGAAAGTCATGCGTCCTCCGATACACAACCCAACCAAACCGCACTGCTTCTTAACACAGCGCCATCCAACCCGGAAGCCAGCCGCACCAATGTGTCGGAGGAAACACCTGGAAACCTTGGTTAGCGCGCACTGCGCCCGACCCACCACAGAAGTCGCTGGTCCTCTCAGAAACAAGCACATAATGAATATCACCCTGTATTCCTCTCTGCTATAACACTAAATGGATATTCAGTATGGAAATGTGTCTCACCAGAAGAACCCTGCTGGGGAGACTACCACAGAGAGAAAATCACATTATTTTGTACAAGATAAACAGACACATAAAAAGGTTATGGGTATCTTTCTCAACACACTTTCTTCTCAGTTAACAGTGTTGAATCTTTTCTGTGATCAATCTCCACTGCTTTGTGCTGTTTCTGGCATCTCATCTAAATCACAGTGCTGTGCCTGTTTCTGTCATTCTCTATCTGTTTCTCTCTCTCCCCCTCTCTGAACCCTCTCTGACTCCTCTCGTCCTCGCTTGTCTTTGTTGTGAAAACAGAGCATGAGAAAAGCAATGCGTCATCTCATTATACTGTAACAATGTGGCTCAGCAAAAACACGGTCAGCTCCCTGACAATTAGCCACGCACACACACACACACACACACACACACACACACACACACACACACACACACACACACACACACACACACACACACACACACACACACACACACACACACACACACACACACACACACACACACACACACACAGCTGATGCCCCAAATTGATGCTGCTTAAAAAGACAGTCTATAATGTGGCAGACGATGTTCTCTTACACAACCACTATGCTGAAATATTCTGACAAATCTGTCCAGACAGTTAAATAAAGGACAGGTGAAATGGCTATGACAGTTGTTGTGGTGTACACTGTTTGCCCAGAGCCCTGTGGAATCGGGTGCCAACTGGGATGCAGGTGAGGAGTTTGGTGTAGGTCTGCCATGAAAGCCTCCTTCCTCCCTTCCTCCTCCTCCTCCTAAAGAGAGGTGCTCCAGGCTTTAGTCTATATGGCTGGTGGTGTAATCATGTGTGATCATACTTTGTGATATCACATATCCAATCATGTATGAGAGAGGATGCAGGGGTGAAAGTAAGCCGGTACTGTCCTACACTGTCCGGTACTGTCTGGTCCTGTCTGGTACTGCCCTGTACTGTCCGGTACTGCCTGGTCCCCTTCTGGTACTGCCCTGTACTGTCCGGTACTGCCCGGTACTGCCCGGTACTGTCCGGTACTGCCCGGTACTGTCCTGTACTGTCCGGTACTGCCCGGTACTGCCCTGTACTGCCCGATACTGCCCGGTACTGCCCGGTACTGTCCGGTACTGCCCGGTACTGTCCTGTACTGTCCGGTACTGCCCGGTACTGCCCGGTACTGTCCTGTACTGTCCGGTACTGTCCTGTACTGTCCTGTACTGCCGGTACTGTCCGGTACTGTCCTGTACTGTCCTGTACTGCCGGTACTGTCCGGTACTGTCCTGTACTGTCCGGTACTGCCCGGTACTGTCTGGGCCTGTCCGGTACTGCCCTCTACTGTCCGGAACTGTCCTGTACTGTCCTGTACTGTCCGGTACTGTCCTGTACTGTTCTGTACGGTACTGTCTTGTACTGTCCGGTACTGTCCGGTACTGTCCTGTACTGTCCTGTACTGCCCTGTACTGTCCGGTACTGTCCTGTAACGCCCGGTACTGCCCTGTACTGTCCGGTACTGCCCTGTACTGCCCTGTACTGTCCGGTACTGTCCTGTCCGGTAAGGTCCTGTACTGTCCGGTACTGCCCTGTACTGTCCGGTACTGTCCTGTACTGCCCGGTACTGTCCTGTACTGCCCGGTACTGCCCTGTACTGTCCGCTACTTCCCGGTACTTCCCTTACTGCCCGGTACTGTCTGGTCCTGTCCGGTACTGCCCTGTACTGTCCGGTACTGTCTGGTACTGCCCTGTACTGTCTTGTACTGTCCGGTACTGCCCGATACTGTCCGGTCCTGCCGGTACTGTCCGGTATTGTCCGGTACTGCCCCGTACTGTCTGGTACTGTCCAGTACTGTCCTGTACTGCGCTGTATTGTCCGGTACTGCGCTGTACTGACCTGTACTGACCTGTACTGACCTGTACTGTCCGGTACTGTCCGGTACTGCGCTGTACTGTCCGGTACTGCCCTGTACTGTCCGGTACTGTCCAGTACTGCCCGGTACTGCCCTGTACTGTCCGGTACTGTCCTGTACTGCCCTGTACTGCCCGGTACTGTCCTGTACTGTCCGGTACTGCCCGGTACTGTCCTGTACTGTCCGGTACTGTCCAGTACTGCCCTGTACTGTCCGGTACTGTCCTGTACTGTCCGGTACCATCAAAATAAATAGTGGAGGTACGCCATATCAGTTGGATATGAGCCTGTCACAATAATTCAAACTGTAGGCTATTACACTATTATTTATCATTAACGCATGTTACCCACATGAAAAATGTGTGAATGGACATGAAAATGTGTGGAATACGATCCAAAGTGTTGTTGGACCATAACAGTGACATTTTGAACAGGCAGAGATGAGTGGCCGAGACGCGCGAGGACAGTGGACACATCAAGTCAGGTTACAAGTGTGGCCTGATGGATGACCATCACATAATTTCATTCATTACACTTCTTGGAGTTTTGTTCCAGATTTCTCTTTCCTTTCCTCAAATGGCGGGTACACAGTTCACCGTAGTGTGGATGCAGGAGGAATTATTTTGTGGAAGAACGTGTGCAGGTAGCCAGGCTTATAGGAGCCTTTTGAAGTGATTGTTTCACAATCAGATCATCATCACTGATTATGTTAATGCCACATTAAAAGTTAATACATTTTAAAAGTTAAATGACAAATCTGTAATATTAGGCCCACAGAGATCCTATTAAATAAATACAGGTTATATTTGTAATTCTATGATTAGGCCTCAAATAGTTTTTTGCACACATAGGAGGTGCCATCCTGGGAAGAAATGAAATATACTTTCACCCCTGGGAGGATGACATTATCAAGCTCTAATTAAGGAGCCAATCAGAACATCCTGAGAAATGGAAGAGGCCCTATTTAGACTGACTGAGATGTGGTGATTACATGATTAGACGATAAGCAACCATGATTTGACACTAAACTCGGTGACACCATTCTTGTCAGCTGTGTCAGTGTGGATGACAGTAAATGTTCATTGTCTATTTTCAACTCAAAGAGCACAGAGTCCTATTAAAAGGCAAGTTCAATGAACTGAACTGAAAGTATTGAGTTGACTAATAACTTACAGTAATCAAGACTTGAGACTTGTTTGCTGACATCTGAAGTCGGTCAACAAGTGGGAACAAGTGTGTTCCTATAATGTGTTATTTAGTAGAGATGAGGCCACAGGCTGGCCGCGGTCCTGACAGCATGCCAGGGAGCTGGCACGGAATGGACAGAGTGGGGGCAGTTGCCATAGTTACCATGGCAGGCACAGAGCCCTATCATGGCAGATCTGGGCTCTGTGTGGGTACAGTATAATCGCAGGGGAAAAGAGTGGGTATGGTGTAACAGCCTTATCACTAAGGGGACTGTGTGTGTGTGTGTGTGTGTGTGTGTGTTAAAACAGGGTGGTATCAGGTGCTTGTCATTATGGTTGCTGTGCAGAGCCACTATGGTAGTTCACTGAGTGTCCCATCTCTACTCTGCTACATGCCACACAGACAGGCGTTAATCCAACACCAGCCTTCCCTGAGCTCTGGTGATTACCACTACATAAACATTAGCATCTCTCTCTCTATCCCCCTCTCTCTCTCTATCCTATTCTCTCTATCCCCCTCTCTCTCTATCCTATTCTCTCTATCCCCCCCTCTCTCTCTATCCTATTCTCAATATCCCCTCTCTCTCTCTATCCCCCACTCTCTTTCTATCCTATTCTCTCTATCCCCTCTCTCTCTCTATCCCCTTCTCTCTCTCTATCCTATTCTCTCTATCCCCCTCTCTCTCTATCCTATTCTCTCTATCCCCTATCTATCCTATTCTCTCTATCCCCCTCTCTCTCTATCATATGCTCTCTATCCCCTTCTCTCTCTCTATCCTATTCTCTCTATCCACTCTCTCTCTCTATCCTATTCTCTCTATCCCTCTCTATCATATTCCCTCTCTGTATATATATCCTTATCTCTCTCTCTCTTCTTCTCATGGGAGTTTTAGCTGAGAGTGCCTTTGTCTCTTTCCTGGACCTGAACTACAGGATGTGGTAATCTCTTCATGTCGACATGAAGCAGGAACCAGTGTCTACTGGGGGTGAGAGCTGGGGGGGGGGGGGGGGGGGAGAGAGAGAGAGAGAGAGAGAGAGAGAGAGAGAGAGAGAGAGCCTGTCAGTTGATTGACAGGAGAGTGCAGCAGCAGACAGCAGACAGTGAATGACTCGACTGTGAATTTGCTTCCTGACATTTTCAAGCTTATCAAAACATTTAAATGTTCTGACTTAATCTGCATGGATTTCTTCTATTCTGGTTAACCAGACCGATATTATTACAAAGCATTATCTTTCGGTCTGGACAAACGGGCAACATTTATTCAGCTTCACCCAACCACATTCAAATGGACAGAGACAAAGTGTCGCTCTAAAATTTTCCTTTCGACTGAATGTGCCATAAAGAAATTAACCACACATATTTTCAACGTGGTTAACTGTATTTTCCCATATAAGAACTGAGCTTAATGGGGTTTTAATGAGAAATCCCCCAGTGTGAGAGGGTTCTGTGGGAACTATGGCGTCTCCGCAGTCAGGAAGAAAGTCCCTCTGGAAATGCTACTGAATCAGATAAGATAAAAATGGGCTGACTGCCCTGTGATTCAGGAGGGGTCAAAGGGTAAGGCTGGTAAACTCGCCGTGATACAGTAGCTTCATCCTATATTCATTCATCCTATTGGTTAGGATTTGCTAGGTAAGTACTGTTATGTACATGGATTTGCTCCCTATCGGCACAGACACAACAACATGGCACAGGAGAGCAGTTACCATGATAACCAAATGGCCCATTCCACTGTATATGTGACTATAGCAGAGAAAGAGACTGAGAGACAGTATATGAATATACAGTATATATGATATATGTATATATAGTATCTATGTAGAAAAAGAGAGAGAAAGATACATTATGAAAGAGAAATAGACGCGACAGAGCACAACGTTTGAGAGTCAGGGACATTTTAGGAGCAGAAAGACGAGGAGAGGAGAGACAAGTGGAGGCAGAGTTACACATAATTATCTTGGCTGGCTAAGCCCTGACTGTTGCTGTAATTAATGCTATTGAAGTCGTCTGGGAGAGAGAGAGGGCTCAGAGAGGCTGGCTGAAATAATTGACATTCCACTGATTTCATCCACAGAGCCTTTGAGACTAGTGCAAACAGGCACCTTCTAGTCTAGACTTAGACTGAGGATAGTCACCGGATAGGTCTCACATTAAACTGAGAGGATTGGTTACGAGTTACGGCAACCATGTTATATGAACCTGCTTATAGACAGACTATTTCATCAAAAGCTTAATGATGATGTAGAGCAGAGCCTGTCGGTTGGGAAAGGTCTAAAAACGCTTGTCATATCGTTACAGCAAACCATATGACAATACATTTATCAGAGCCAATCACATACAGGGCCTTGAGAAAGTATTCACACCCCTTGACTTTTTCCAATTTTATGTGAATTTTAAAGGGTTACATTGATATTTTTGTAACTGGCCTCCACACAATACCCCATAATGTCAAAGTGGAATAATGTAAACTCTTAATTAAAAATTAAAAGCTGAAATGTCTTGAGTCAATAAGTATTCAAGTCCTTTGTTATGGCAAGCCTAATTAAGTTCAGGAGTAAAAATGTGCTTAAGTCAAAATAAGTTGCATGGACTCACTCTGTGCAACTAATAGTATTTAACATGCTTTTGGAATGACTACCTCATCTCTGTATCCCACACATACAATTATCTGTAAGGTCCCTCAGTCGAGCAGTGAATTTCAAAAACAGACTCAACCACAAAGACCAGTGAGGTTTTCCAATGCCTCACAAAGAAGGGTACCTATCGTAGATGGGTAAAAAAAATAGGCAGACATTGAATATCCCTTTGAGCATGGTGAAGTTATTAATTACACTTTGGATTATGTATCAATACACCCAGTCACTACAAAGAAAACAGGTGTCCTTCCTAAATCAGTTGCCGGAAAGGAAGGAAACCTCTCAGGGAATTTTCCATGAGGCCAATGGTGACTTGAAAACAGTTACAGAGGGTATTTGTGTGCTGTGATAGGAGAACACTGAGGATGGTTCAACAACATTGTAGTTACTCCACAATACTGACCTAAATGACAAATTGAAAAGAGGAAGGCCTGCACAGAATCCAAATATTCCAAAACATGCATCTTGTTTGCAATAAGGTGCTAAAGTAAAACTGCAAAAAATGTATTATGTCCTGAATACAAAGTGTTATGTTTGGATAAAATCCAAAACATCACTGAGTACCACTCAGTGATATATACCACCATTCATATTTTCAAGTATGGTGGTGGCTACGTCATGTTATGGGTATGCTTGTCATCGGCAAGGACTAGGGGAGTTTTTAAAGATAAAAAGAAATGGACTAGAGCTAAGCACAGGCAAAATCCTGGTTCAGTTGCTTTCCAACCAACACTGGTGTAACGGCATTCTTCCTCCTCTTCTGAGGAGGAGTAGCGAGAAGGATCAGAGGACCAATGCGCAGCGTGGTAAGTGTCCATAACGTTTATTTTAAGACATAAACTGAACACTATGAAATACAAACAATAAACGTGAACATGAACGAAAACCGAAACAGTACCGTGTGGCCCAAGAAACTCACACGGAAACAAACACCCACAACTCAAAAGTGAACCCAGGCTACCTAAGTATGATTCTCAATCAGAGATAACTAACGACACCTGCCTCTGATTGAGAACCATACTAGGCTGAACTCAAAACCCCAACATAGAAAAACACACATAGGAAATAAAGGTCAGAACGTGACAACTGGGAGACAAATTCACCTTTCAGCAGGACAATAATCTAAAACACAAGGCCAAATATTAACTGGAGTTGCTTACCAAGATGACATTGAATGTTCCAGAGTGGTCTAGTTAGAGTTTTGACTTAAATTGGTTTGAAAATGTATGGCAAGACTTGAAAATGGATGTCTAGCAATGATCAACAACCAACTTCATTGAGCTTGAAGAATTAAAAAAATTATAATGTGCAAATATTGTACAATCTAGGTGTGCGAAACTCTTAGAGACTTTTCCAGAAGGACTCGGTGATTCTAACATGTATTTACTCAGGGGGTTGAATACTTATGTAATCCAGATATATATAATTTTTTTTACAAATCTTAGAATTCTTTTTCCATTTTGACATTACAGGGTATTTTGTGTAGATCGTTGACAAAATCCCACCTTGAAACACAACAGAATGTGGAAAAAGTCAAGGGGGTGTGAATGCTATCTGAAGATAATGTATACCACCCACTCTGTGGCAGGTCCATGACTATGTATAATAAAATGTTCTCATCAAAATATTTGTCCTACAACTCCATTGGTTTTCAGATGTAATTCAATATGTGGTGCTTTAATGTAATCACAAAAAGAACAGTACGCTGGAAACCTAGTGAATATAGATACCAGGAATCGCTCTGCCAGCATACATGATGACCACACCGTTAACGTCACGTGCGCGAGCGTTGCAAAATAAATTTACACGTACATGTTATTCAAGCATTGCACCCACACTGCTCACGTGTGTCTGCGTAGCCGGGCGCTAAAATAGAACTTGGTTCTATTTGTGCAACAGTAAGCTAGCTGTCACGCCTGACCTTAGAGAGCTTTTTATGTCTCTATTTTGGTTTGGTCAGGGCATGAGTTGGGGTGGGCATTCTATGTTTTGTGTTTCTATGATTTTCTATTTCTAGGTTTTGGCCAGGTATGATTCTCAATCAGGGACAGCTGTCTATCATTGTCTCTGATTGGGAACCATACTTAGGTACCCCTTTTCCCACCTGTGTTTGTGGGAAGTTGACTTTGTTTAGGGCACATACATTGGGGCAAAAAAGCATTTAGTCAGCCACCAATTGTGCAAGTTCTCCCACTTAAAAAGATGAGGCCTGTAATTTTCATCATAGGTACACTTCAACTATGACAGACAAAATGAGAAAAAAAATCCAGAAAATCACATTGTTAGGAGTTTTAATGAATTTATTTGCAAATTATGGTGGAAAATAAGTATTTGGTCACCTATAAATAACAAGCAGATTTCACAAGACATGTAACTTCTTCTTTAAGAGGCTCCTCTGTCCTCCACTCGTTACCTGTATTAATGGCACCTGTTTGAACTTGTTATCAGTATAAAAGACACCTGTCCACAACCTCAAACAGTCACACTCCAAACTCCACTATGGCCAAGACCAAAGAGCTGTCAAAGAACACCAGAAACAAAATTGTAGACCTGCACCAGGCTGGGAAGATTGAATCAGCAATAGGTAAGCAGCTTGGTTTGAATAAATCAACTATGGGAGCAATTATTAGGAAATGGAAGACATACAAGACCACTGATAATCTCCCTCGATCTGGGGCTCCACGCAAGATCTCACCCCGTGGGGTCATAATGATCACAAGAACGGTGAGCAAAAATCCCAGAACCACACGGGGGGACCTAGTGAATGACCTGCAGAGAGCTGGGACCAAAGTAACAAAGCCTACCATCAGTAACACACTACACCGCCAGGGACTCAAATCCTGCAGTGCCAGACGTGTCCCCCTGTTTAAGCCAGTACATGTCCAGGCCCGCTGAAGTTTGCTAGAGAGCATTTGGATGATCCAGAAGAAGATTGGGAGAATGTCATATTGGTCAGATGAAACCAAAATATAATTTTGGTAAAAACTCAACTCGTCGTGTTTGGAGGCAAAGAATGCTGAGTTTGCATCCAAAGAACACCATACCAACTGGGAAGCATGGGGGTGGAAACATCATGCTTTTGGGATGTTTTTCTGCAAAGGGACCAGGACGACTGATCCGTGTAAAGGAAAGAATGAATGGGCCATGTATCGTGAGATTGATTGACGCCTGAACACCTCTTCCATCAGCAAGAGCATTGAAGATGAAACGTGGCTGGGTCTTTCAGCATGACAATGATCTCCCAAACACACACACCCGGGCAACGAAGGAGTGG